>NC_141028.1:5862500-5960000 GCF_052040795.2 Danio rerio
CCACTAGTGTGGGTCTCTGCAGGCCAGCGAGGGGTTGGGGGAGAAGTTAAAAGGGCTTCTATTCAGTCGATTTGAACCAAAGAAATGGAGGAAAAACTAGTAGATATTTGGCAGGAGCACCCGTGTCTGTTTGACGTGTCATCTGAGCAATACCACAACCGGCTCGAAAAAAAAAAAAAAAAAAAGCTTGAGAGAAATCGCTAATTACTGAAGTTTGCCCTGCGCACTTGCATTTTTTTTTTGTTACTTCTTTGGTTTGGTGCGTCAGTCTTATCAATGCTATTATTCAAAAAAAGGTAATGATTCGTGCTCAATTGCTTCGTACTGTTTTTATTTTTTATTGTTCTTACATTTTACGGGTGATAAAAAGACAGACATTTCGGCACAAAGCCTTCCTCAGTGTGGAAGACAGACGCACTGAGGAAGGCTTTGTGCTGAAACGTCTGTCTTTTAATCATCTGTAAAATGTAAGAAAAATAAAAAATAAAAACACTACGAAGCAATTGAGCGCGAATCATTACCTTTTTTTAAGAAATCGCTAATTCCCTTCAAAAGCCAGGTGAGCAAAATAAGTACATTTTCTAGCCCAATAAAGGTTTGCTTCTCATTATGAGGTTAATAACAAAAGATAAACTACGTGACCTTGTGTTGTTTCCATGTCATTTCTCGCGTGTGTTTGGCTGTGAGACGTAGTTTGAAGATTGAGACAAAGTTGTCGGTGATTCTTGTAAAGATATGCAATGTGAAACACCCTGTCACCGATCCATCTTGCAGTGTAAACACAGCAGCGACAAAATAGTCACCAGATAGTCATGCAGTGTGAAAACGTCAGTGACACGACTACTTTAAAAATCATGCAGTCTGAACTCGACATTAATCGATTTGTGTGGGGACAACATGAAGGAATTTTGTGGAACACAGCAGTTTTTACAGTGCAGATTTGACAGCATACACTCAAAAAAAAAAGGTTGCTGTTTGTTCAAACTATTTTTTAAGATAGGCTCATTCTGAAAACGTAGCCCTATATACATTTCAAGAGTTCCCACTTAGATATGCTTGGCACTTATAGCAGGTTTGGCATACTGTCCCGGGAGAGAACCCTGAGCTCGGAGATAATTGAGACCAGGGCTCCCGCCTAGCTCCCGTCTAGAAGCATATCAGGAGAACCGAGATCAGGTAGGTCTCGATCGCTCCCCCTTTAAAAGGGGAGAAAAAAGGAGGAGATGGGGTGGAAGGGGGGATTCTTCCAAAACGAAGATAGAGCAATAAGGAGAAAGTGATCCCTTTATATTAATTTAGGATCATTCTGATTAGATTTTACTGATTACAGATGAGTGGCCAGCGGTGCACAATCATATCACGTGCTCCTCTCGAAATTAGTTTATTGAACTTCACTTATGGAGATCGCAAATTATGTAGCCAGAAGCACTTACAGCTGCATTTTGTCTTTAAAATAAATGCTACGAGTCGCTGTTCCTTTTCACCTCCATGTGGGTGGCTTTTCCACTGCTACCAGTTTGTCTACACTGTAAAACCCAAAAAGTGAAGGTAACTCAAACCATTCAAGGAAACCGATTGAAACAAACCATTTAAGTTCAAAAACTAATCCTAATGAGTATCCATTTAAGTAAACGAAGCAATTTGAGCACAGTAAATGCTGATGAATAAAGAGAACTCAAACCAACAGAGTACTGTAAAACCCAATAAATGAAGAGAACTCAAACCAACTGAGTACTGTAAAAACCAATAAGTTAAGGAAACTCAAACCGTTTGAGGGAAACCGATTGAGTTAATAAAGTAATCTATATGAGTACTGTGAACTTACTTCATTTAAGTTGAAGTAATGTGGTATTTTATTAACTCATTACCTTCAACACTGAGTTTAAAACTCTTTTCAAATGAGTAGAATTAACTTTCAATCAACTTTGAGTTAACTACACTTATTTCATTTGATAAAGTTGACTGTTGGGTGGAACGAAAGTGAATCGGAAAGAAAGATTCCAGAAAGTGGGTAACAAATACAGAAGCCAACAAATAAAATAAACAAGTAAATAACAGGGTAAAAATGTGGTAAAATCTAAAAATGTGGTAAAAATCAGGCTGCTGTGAGGGCTTTTCTTTTTCTGGATTGCTATTGAAAATGCTATAGGTTGTGTTTAGGGAAGAGGGTGGACAGGTAAATTGGTGCTTTTTAAAACACTATCAGTTAGGTTTTGGGGAGGAGGAGGATGGGTCAGTTGATCGGTCAGTCAGTCAGTCAGTCAGTCAGTCAGTCAGTCGACAGCAGCCTCTGGTGGATTTACGCAAGAACAGCAGGTGAGAATGGCACTCGTGAGAGAAATTTGAGATCTCAAAAAGCATACACAGCGGCCTCTGGTGGAATCGCGAAAAAAACCCTCTTATAAACAATAACAAAATATTATTATGAATACGTTTGTTCACCTTACAATATTTAAATATATATCAATATAAATATATTAATATATTATTATATATTAACATATTTTCATTAATATATTTAATAATATTTATATGACTATATATTAAATATTATAAAATATTTATATAACAATAATAAATAAAACAATATTTATAGTAATAAATAAATAATATATTATTATTATTATTATTATTATTATTAATATTGTTGTTGTTATTATTATTACTTGTTATAAAGTGTTTATATATATATATATATATATATATATATATATATATATATATATATATATATATATATATAAAAAACTATATATATAACTATATATATATATATATATATATATATATATAATGTATATATGTATATAAATATATATGTATATAACATTTTATTTATTTATTTATTTTTTTTTATTTTTTTTTTTGCAGTATGCAGATGCTATATAATAATGGGTAAAGAGAAATTGGTGTAAAAATATACAGGAGGGCCAATAATTCTGCATTTAACTGCAAATCCAGCGGTCACCGTCTCTGAACATCCCATCTTGACACCTTTCCAAACCTGCCAGCAGAGTCTGCGAAAACGATTGCGAATAATTAATCCCAAACCATCATCCAGTTCTCCGCAGATGAACTTTAAGACGAGCTGCGAGCGCTACAATGATCGGGAAGGTGTGACTCTGGTCGTCAGGAATTAGTTGTCACGCCACACTTCATTTAGGAGTTTTAGCACCTACACGCCGCCATCCGTCAACACCCTGTCTGAAGCACACGTTCAGTTCAGTTCGTTCTCTGAGGAGGAGAAGTACAGCGAGCGAATAAAAACCCCTCAACCATCTATCAGAGGGTTTTAAACCAAAGTTGCTCCTCAGCAGGGGACTGGAAAATATTGACTGCTTATAGAGCCACTGTTGAGACTCCTGGTCATTTAAAGGATTGAAAAACGGACCACTTCTGCTCCGAGAAAGAGCAAATTGCCAGAAATTTCAGCACTCGACAAAAAGAATGGCAAAGCAGATTCAATCATACATTCATAATCTGGCATGTTTTTACACAGACTTACACACATAATGGGTGAAATGTAGTGATAAAATGTTTTTTAATATGTTACAGTAAAAATCAGTAACCTAGTTAACAGTACACTGTAAATGTACAGTATTACTGGGAGTTCTAGTTGCCAGTAATACTGTAAAAATTACAAGCGCACTGTAAATTAATAATTACAAATATGTTTTAAAACTACAGCACAGTTGTTATTGTTAACTTACAGTGGTAAATTTAGACAGTAATAGTGTAAAAAAACTTTCAGTAATACTTTACAAGGGCCGTGTAAATTAACATTTACAATTGTGGTGTAAAACTACAACACAGTTGTAATTGTTAACGTACAGTGCACTTGTAAATTTTGTCAGTAATACTGTAAAAATTGCCAGTAATGTAACATTTATGAGTGCACTGTAAATTAATAATTACAGCTGTGCTTTAAAACTTCAGCACAATTCAAATTGTTCGTTTACTGCACAGTGTGCTTGTAAATTTTGCCAGTAATACTGTAAAAATGGGCAGTAATACTGTAATAATTGCCAGCAATACTGTAAAAATGGGCAATAATACTGTAAAAATTAGCAGTAATATAGCAAATCCGCCAGTATTACAGTACAAATTGTCAGTAATACAGTACAAATTGTCAGTAATACTGTAGAAATTGGCAGTAATACAGCAAATTCGCCAGTAGTACAGTACAAATTGTCAGTAATACTGTAAAACTTGGCAGTAATACAGCAAATCCGCCAGTAATACAGTACAAATTGTCAGTAATACTATAAAAATTGGCAGTAATACAGCAAATTCGCCAGTAATACAGTACAAATTGTCAGTAATACTGTAAAAATCGGCAGTAATACAGTAAATTTGCCAGTAATACGTTACAAATTGCCAGTAATACTGTAAAAATCACCAGTAATACAATAAATATGGCCAGTAATGCAGTAAAATTACCAGATATACAGTACTTTTGCTAGCTATACTGTAAAAATCGCCAGTAATACATACAGTTTTTGGGTAATACAGTACAAATTGTCAGTAATACTGTAAAAATGGCCAGTAATACAGAAAATTTGCAGTATTACAGTAAAAATTGCCAGTAATACTGTAAAAATTAGCAGTAATACAGTAAATCTGCCAGTAATACTGAAAAAATTAGCAGTAATACAGTAAATCTGCCAGTAATACTGTAAAAATTGCCAGTAATACTGCAAAAATTGCCAGTAATACAGCGAATTTGCCAGTATTGCAGCACAAATATTCAGTAATACAGTAAAAATTGCCAGTAATAATGTAAAAATTAGCATTAATACAAAAATTTGCCAGTAATACAGTACAAATTGTCAGTAATACTGTAAAAATTGCCATTATTACAGTAAAAATTGCCAGTAATACAGTAAATATGGCCAGTAATACAGTACAAATTGCCAGTAATACAGTAAATTTGCCAGTAATACAGCACAAATTGTCAGTAATACTGTATAAATTGCCAGTTATACAGTGAATTTGCCAGTAATACAGTAAATTGCCAGTAATACAGTACAAAATCACCAGTAATACAATAAAGTTGACATTAATATAGTACAAATTGCCAGTAATACAATAGAAATAGCCAGAAATACAGTAAATGTGCCAGTAATACAGTAAAAATTGCCAGTAATACATAAAATTTTCTGGTAATACAGCACAAATTGTCAGTGGTACTTTAAATATGGCCAGTACAATACAGTAAATTTGCAGTAATACAGTAAAAATGCAAGTAGTACTTCTAAGTGCACTGTAAATTAATAATAACAAAGGAATGTTTTGTAAAACTAGAGCACAATTGTAATTGTTAACTTACTGTGCACTTGCAAATTTTGCCAATAATACAGTAAAAATTGCCAGTGGTGCTGTAAAAATTGCCAGTTATACTGTAGTATTTACAAACTCACTGTAAATTAACAATACTGTAAAATGGCAGTAATACTGTAAAATTTAAAAGTGCACTGTAAAATAATAATTACAATAGTGTTGTAAAGCATACAGTACAGTTGTAATTAACTTAGCACGCTTTTAATTTTTGCCAGTAATACAGCAAAAATTGCCAGTAATACTGTAAAAATTGCCAGTTATACTGTAAAATTTACAAGTGCACTGTAAAATAATAATTACGATTGCATTGTAAATCTACAGCACAATTGTAATTGTTAACTTAAAGTGCAATTGTTAGTTTTTTTCTGTAATACTGTAAAAATGGCGAGTAATACAATATAAAATTGCCAGTAAAACTGTGAAATTTACAAGTGCACTGTAAATTAAAAATTACAGTTGTGCTGAAAATTTCAGCACAGTTGTAATTGTTAACTTAGCATGATTCTAAATTTGGCCAGTAAGACAATAAAAATGTCCAGTTATACTGTAAGAAATGCCAGTAATACTGTAAAAGTAGCCAGTGAACTGTAAAGTAATAACTACAATTGTGTTGTAAAACTACAGCACAATAGTAATTTTTCATTTAAAGTGCGCTTGTAAATTTTGGCAGCATTATTGTAAAAATTGCCAGTAGTACTGTGAAAATAGCCAGTAATACTGTTAAATTTACAAGCACACTGTAAAATAATAATTACAATTGTGATGTAAAACAAGTATACTGGTAAAAACAACTGTAAAAATGTTCTACTACAAATCTGTAAGCTGGTTAACACCAAGTTTCTTTAATATACAGGACAGTATGGCTAATACTCGTGAATTCCCATTTCAATAATGCTCAACATTTCCGCTTTTTATGCTGTTTTGTTGACATTACTGTCATGTTTTCTCATCAGTTACGTACATTAGAGTTTTATGTTACATGTAATGTTAATAAATTATGTTTATTGCATTAATTTATGTTAGACCATGATTGTGTTTAGTAGTTGTGTCAATGACACTGAGCGTCTTCTAAGTTTCTCTTCTTGTGGGAAAAGTAGTTTGTGATGAGCATTGGTTCATTATATGACTTTCTCATCACAAATTGCTTATGGTTGTTTTTTTGTCCGTGTAACAATTAGCAAAGGTATGATGTGCCTATATGTTAGTATTTAAAAATAAATAAGTAAATAAAAGTTTTTCCTTAAAACAAGTTAAATCATGGATCACCAACCCTGTTCCTGGAGAGCCACCTTCCTGCAGAATTCAGTCCCAACCCTGATCAAACACACCTGAACCAATTAATAGTACACAAAACAGCACTTGATAATTACAAACAGGTGTGTTTGGTCAAGGTTGCAACTAAAATCTGCAGGAAGGTGGCTCTCCAGGAACAGGGTTGGTGACCCCTGAGTTAAATTATCTGCCACTGGGGTGTGTAAACTAATCATCGAAAACGTATTATTTTACTATTTTACTCCGTTGGCAGAATATTTTTTATTCATAATAAAAATGTCACCTGTAAAATTAGCATATTTACATTTTTGGGTGAACTATCCCTTTTAATGCCACAAAAATAATTCATGTACTGTAGTTGACATGCAAAAAAAATTAAATCATTCTCATTTTTCTATCACTGTATATGTTTAAACCTATCCTGAATTTCTGCATCTCCAGCGGTGCCTTGTTCTCCAGTGGCTTACTTACAGTTGTCTCTGCACATTAAGGATGAAGTGTGTAATTTTTCTGGATGATAAAATATGGTCTCCAATTCCAGCTTAACTGCAGAGACGAGTGCAAGTAATTCCTTGCACTCCGAAAGTGTTCAAGACACCTAATGAACGTCATTACCGTTATATTTTTGTCTAATAAACTAAAAACGCACATTTTGCTAACCCTGATCTTCAATAACAACAAAATGAAAACGTGCTATTCTGACCAATTGTTATTTTCTAAACTGCACTACAACACTGTAGTAAGGTGGCTTAAGTTAGTGTTAGTTAATCTATTAACAAACAATGAACTGTACATTCATTAGAGCAGTGGTTCTCAAACTTTTTTCATCAAGTACCACCTTAGTAAAAAATTGTCTATCCAAGTACCACCAAAATGAGCAGTATTGAAATATAGTAACGTAGTAGGCCCAGTAAAGCAGCTACAACTCTGCACATTTAAAAAAAACGTGGCAGATTACCACGTTAATATAGACTATATGTCATATATGGCATAATATATACATCATTTTTAATAAATTTTGAAATATATGTAGCATGTACATGACATATTTCATTCCTCCGTGTACCACTAGAAGGAAGCCCGCGTACCACTAGTGGTACACAAACCACAGTTTGAGAACCACTGCATTAGAGCATTCATCCATCTTTGTTAATGTTAGTTAATGAAAATAAAAGACATCCATTGCTAGTTATTGTTTACATCTTTCTACAAGATGTAAAAGAAGTTTCTGGTGTTTTTAGAGCGTGTATGTTTCAGCTCAAAATACCACACTAATAATGTTTTATATTTCTTTGAGACTGACCCTTTCAGGCTTTTAACCTAATTGTGTCATTTTTGTGACTGCCGCTTTAAATGCAAATAAGACTGTGCTCGTTACAATAGAGGGCGGGGCTACTAATGTATGCGTGTCAGCATAGTGGCAGATTCAAAAATAAGAGTAACATCCTATGCTAATGAGGAAGAGATGGTCACTAATGGGCGGGGCTTTCCCCCTCTGATGACACATCCAAAGGGAGAATGTCAATCAAAGTGTTTCTGCAGGCTGTTTTTATCAAGTGTGATTATAATAAATACAATTAATAATTACACGAAGCATTAAAAGCTGGTTATATTTTCGCAACTGTGTTTAAACGCCATATAAAAGTGATTTTTGCATATTAGATCCCCTTTAAGGTATAGTGCATTAACTAATGTTAATAATCACAACTTTGGGTTTTAATAATGCATTAGTAAATTAGTAAAAATGTAGGATTAATGTTGAGTTCTGCTCATTCTTAGTTAATTTGAATAAATTCATTAACTAAAGTAATGTTTTTAATTAGAATTAGAACTAATTAGAATGTTTTCATAAAAAATTTGTAAGAGATCCAAACTTAACAAAATAGAGCAAATACTTTACTCAATTCACTCAAGCCACGCCCACACTGCACTTTTTATTGCCCTATCCGCTTGTTAAGTGTGACGTCACGCGGAGCGGCTTCCTGTCCAAGCGATCTATTCAAATGAATGGGGAGATTCATGAAATGGTAATAATGAACGTTTACAAAGCGATTTAATACTTTCGAAAGTCACGATCGCAATATATATGTCTATGCCTAATATCCAATGGCCAGAAAGTTATTCATTGTTTAATAAATTGTTAAAATTTTGGTATTTGTTATGCAGCAAGCCCAGAGATTGTTGTGTACACTATGACTTTATGTAAAATTAACTTTAATTTGTGATAGAAATAAAACGCGATCATGAGCGAATGATTTCTCCACTCAAATGAATGGCGGCTTGGACCCGGAAACAGTATTACATACGTCACAAACACGACACCACTTAACAAGCGGATAGACTTTCATTCATACACAGGCAAATGAAACAGACTGGAAAAGCAAGCTTGTGCAAGTTTCGCATGTTGCTGTGTTCTAGTTCAAGTTTGATAATCTCCGATCCTCAAAATTATTGGGTGAGACCAATAGATTAAAATGTGACCTCCCTGCACAGAAATTTAAAATATGAAGCAATCGTTTGCATTATTAATTTTTTTTTTTTCTGCATTGCTCGACAGAAATTCACTTTGTAAAAGTCTGTAAAAGTCTACAAATAAAAAGCACTATTTATAAACAACAAAGTAGTAGCAAAAACGTATCTCCACACAATTGATTTGTGTTGCGACATTATGATTGTTTTTCTAACATCTCTAACCCTACCTACGTAATATTTAAACCCAAATACTACATTAAAACTATTAATATGCAGCAAATTTGAAGGTTATTGAGGCGAAATTCATAGTAAATGGTTTATACACTGTCAAAAATGCTGGACTCCACACAATCGATTTGTCTTGAGACATCATGAAGAAATTTATTAGTTTTTTTTATTTATTTACAAATTTAAGTAGATTGAACATAAAACAATCAAGTTTTCCCAAAAAAACTCAAAAACTGTGTTGTTTTAGCTTTTTTAAACTAAGTAGTTTAAACAAACAGCGTCATTTTTGAGTGTACACTGTCAAAAATGCTCCACACAATTGATTTGTGTTGCGACAACATGAAAGAATTAAGTTAACTTAGTATTTACAAATTCAACTGAATGGAACATAAAACAATCAAGTTTTCCCTAAAAAAAACCTCAAGATTTGTGTTGTTTTAGCTCACTTTAACCAAGTAGTTTGGATTGCATCTTTAAATCAAGAGCCAGCATTTCGTTCCTCAACAAACAAGAATCCATCTCACTTTCTTTGTCCTTCTATCACTCAAAACTAGCTAACATTAACATTCCTGATTTAGCATTGCTTCCAATTAGCATAGCAAACCACATACGTCTAAATGAACGTCCAAACAGGACCATGTTAGTTATCATCATCATAATGGCTCATAGTTCTTCTTCACACTCCACTCTAGTTACAATCAGTCCGGCCATTATCTCACACCACCAACTTTTTGGTCTTATTCTACATCTCTAACCTTACCTACAGTAATACCACTACTACTTTAATTATTATTAATATGCAGCAAATTTGCAGGTTATTGAGGCGAAATTCATAGCAACAGGTTTATACACTGTCAAAAATGCTGGACTCCACACAATCGATTTGTCTTGAGACATCATGAAGAAATTTATTAGTTTTTTTTATTTATTTACAAATTTAAGTAGATTGAACATAAAACAATCAAGTTGTCACAAAAAAAACTCAAGAATTGTGTTGTTTTAGCTTTTATAAACTAAGTAGTTCAAACAAACAGCGTCATTTTTGAGTGTACACTGTCAAAAATGTGCCACACAACTGATTTATGTTGCGACAACATGAAAGAATTAAGTTAACTTGCTAGTTTTTACAAATTGAACATAAAACAATCAAGTTGTCACAAAAAAACTCAAGAATTGTGTTGTTTTAGCTTTTTTAAACCAAGTAGTTTAAACAAAAAGCATCATTTTTGAGTTTACACTGTCAAAAATGTGCCACACAATTGACTTGTGTTGAAAGAATTAAGTTAACTTGCTAGTTTTTACAAATAACTGGATTGAACATAAAACATTCAAGTTGTCCCTAAAAAACCTCGAGATTTGTGTTTTTTTCAGCTCACTTTAACTAAGTAGTTTGGATTGCATCTTTAAATCAAGAGCCAGCATTTCGTTCCCCAACAAACAAGAATCCATCTCACTTTCTTTGTCCTTCTATCACTCAAAACTAGCTAACATTAACATTCCTGATTTAGCATTGCTTCCAATTAGCGTAGCAAACCACATACATCTAAATGAACGTCTAAACGGGTCCACATTATTTATCATCATCATAATGTCTCATTGTTCTTCTTCACACTCCACTCTGTGGTTACAATCAGTCCGGCCATTATCTCACACAAACGCCGACTTTGCGGTCGTGCATTTACTGGCATGACAGAAAGAAAAAAGAAAAAAAAAACCCCAGCTCGGATGAAGTCTCGCAGCTCATATCACGGAATAAGTGATGTTTTCTGGTATTTGTTTGTTGATTCCGACACACTGTGGTTTATTAAGCAACAGTCAAGGAAAATTCTCATTCTGCGACTAAAATAAAAAACAAAGAAGCGTGTGTGTGGGGTGTGTGGGGGGAGAGAAGTGTCTTAGTGAAATTTATTGTAGCGTAAATATAACTGTGTTAAAAAGAGCGATATAAATGGAGGCCAGTGACTTGACAATCCATAACAAACGGCACCAAATCAGTCGGAGTAGGAGTTTTACCTCCACAAAAGTCTCCACAACACACACACACACACACACAAAAGAGCAACACTGGCCCACTTTCCAGAAGAAATCGACGGAGGTGGGGGTGAAAAATGGCAAGCAGCGGATAACACGGATAACCTGCCATTGTTTATTCTCTCTTAAGAAATGTCAATCTGTTTGTTTCTCAGGTGTGCTCCTTTTTCCTGTTGTTTGTGCTGTTTCTCTTCCTCCCGCTGCTCCCCTGTTGATTGCAAAGGGAGATCAAAGGCACGCTGCTGCTGGAAGAGCGTGAATATTTCAGGTGAGCCGAGCGCCTGCGTTTCGCAGCCACCTGCGTGACACCGAACCAGGTCCAACCCCTCGCAATTACCTGATCTCCGGAGGGCCCCTGAGAGCCCGGCGACACCAGCCAGAGCCACCTGTCAGAGCCCAAAAACTCTTTTATTTCCTACCCACATGTGCGACAGAAAGAGATATTCCTCATCGGAGACAAAAATAAATGTATCTGGAGCGCTGAGATTGGGAATATGGCCCGCGTCAGCTAGGTACAGTTAAAATGAGGATGAAAAGGGAACTTGCGAGGTTGCAGAACTTCGGGAACATCGGAGGAACACAGGGGATCTCTTGAGGAACGCGTTCAAACTTATTGCACATCAAGAAGTTGTTTAAAAAGGCCACAGCCCTACCTGAATCAAAAGAGCTTTTAATATTTGTGTGTATTAAAAACATTGTGCTCTGTTCCGAAAGCTCATTTTCAAGGCATGGTAAGCACACACTGTAAAAAAAAAAACAAAAAAAACCTTGCAACTTAAATTCTTTTGTCAAATAAAATAAAATGTTCTTGTCGTTTCAACTAAAACGACTAAAATAATAAGTTAAGCTTTGTATAACTTGTTTAAATATTAGTTAAAACCAAACACAGGACAAGCTGGTGTGTTCACGGCCATCTTTTACCAAATGCCCCCACAAGTATAGCAATACTGGTACATTTTGACCTTGAGGGCACATTTTTTTGTCATAAATTTTTCTTAAAGGGCACCTATGGTGAAAAATCTACTTTTAAAAATGTTCGGACAAACATGTGTGTAAGGGTGCTTTCACATCTGTAGTTCGCTTCATTTGGTCCGGACCAAGTGCAATAAATGATACATTGTTGCATCCTCTGCCGTCTTTGAGTCGTTTTCACACCACACTGCTGGCTTTGGTCCGAACCAGTTGAAACGAACCAAAATGCAGTCATCTGACAAAATCCACATCTCTCATTGGCCAGATGTTGTTAAGCATATTTCCTAAACTGCTTATTGATTGGTCAGAATTCATGTGCGGGAAAATGCCACTGAACTCCCGCAGGTAAACAAAACCTTTAACTCTGGAGGGACAACTGCGCTGGCTGATTGTATCCCTGCTTTAGACAAACTATACATTACGAAAATGAAGCGCGGCTGGAAAACAGTGTTTAATGCATCGCTTGTCACTTCAGGAGGAGGCGTAAATTAATTTAGCTAAACTGCAACAAGGTCATCTTGCGGAAATATTACCAACGATCCATCAGGTAATGTTTTCCCCTCTCTCTCTCTCTGTTGGTAAAGCGCTGTCAACAAATATTTTTCCTCCATATCCCATAATGCACAGCACATCGGTCTACGGCAGCTGAATTAGTCCAAAACGCGCAGTACTTTTTGCGGTTGGACCTGTTTTAGTACGAATCATATTCTCACCACAAACGAACCGCTCCAGTGTTCGTTTGAAAGCGTACCGAGACCACCTCTTCAAGCAGGTCTCGGTACGCTTATTTGATCCACTTTTGGTGCGCACTCGACTACGATTGCTGCATTCTCACCTGCCCAAACGAACCGTACTAAAAGGGGAAACGAACTCTAGTGCGATTTAATCTAACTAAATAAGGCAGGTGTGAAAGCACCCTAAGTATAGTGTATATACTGTCATATTGGGGTGATGTAAACACACCCAGTCCTTTTTTTTCAAATTTAACAACATATAAACGGTGGACCAATTGGAGCAGATTTCAGATTGACCGCAACTTGACGTAGGAGTGCGGTCCCCCCGCCCACCAATATTGATTGACAGCTGCGCGCATTAACATGTCTCCGTATTAATGCATATAATCATATCAACAAGACACGACGAGCGCAAAGCAACCGGGAATAAAAGCTCTGTTCAGTTCGCTAAGATCATCAATCATCATCAGACGTGATCAAGAGTGAGTTTTACAAGTTTAACATGTTTTAAAACAGTGCACGTGTGTCATGAAGTCCAGCGATTGACTTCAGATTCACTTCATCAGCACAGCGTGTCTCTCTCTCTGCATCAAATACTGATTGGTAAAGTTCTTACTGTAGTATTTATAGCAAACGTTACATGAGATCTGCTTCCTGAGGCAGCCGAGGGCGGCGATTGAGGCATGTTGCTGACAGCCATGTGGGAACGGTGGGCGGGGATGACTAGCCTTAAAGGCCCAGTGCAAAAAAACAGCAACAACCTTTTCCCAGCTATAATACAGACACTTCAAACAGCTATAATAAATGATCTGATGAGTGTTTTGAGATGAAACTTTACAGACACATTCTGGGGACACAAAAAAAACTTATATTAAATATGAAAAAAGGGGTAATATGTGCCCTTTAAATAAGACATAATTAAGTATTTTGAAAATGTAAAAATGTAGATTGTTTCTTGTTTGGCAGTCGTCCTCATAAAGAAAGGTGTACAGGTGTGTGTTTGAGTATGTATGTTGTTAGTTAAGTGGTTTATGAGGACAATTTGTGTAATGACCTGTGTAAGGCCTAGTTGTACTCTATTAAGGTGATTTACATGCCTTATGTCCTCTTAATTCAAAAAGCTTAAAAATCTTACCTTATATACTGTACATATTAATATAATTTTGATATGTTTTGGCTATAATTAGTCAAAGCAAAAGAGTTTCAGGTTTATGTATTGCCTAAGGTCATATCATACATGTTTTTAAGTGTTTTAATTTGTTTTTGGCAACGCAGTGGTGCAGTAGGTAGTGCTGTCGCTTCACAGCAAGAAGGTCACTGGTTCGATCCTCGGCTCAGTTGGTGTTTCTGTGTGGAGTTTGCATGTTCTCCCTGTGTTCGTGTGGGTTTCCTCCGGGTGCTCCGGTTTCCCCCACAGTCCAAAGACATGCGGTACAGGTGGGTTGGATAGGCTAAATTGTCCGTAGTGTGAGGTAGGCTAAATTATCCGTATGAATGTGTGTGTGGATGTTTCCCAGAGATGGGTTGCGGCTGGAAGGCCATCCACTGCATAAAAACGTGCTGGATAAGTTGGCGGTTCATTCCGCTGTGGCGACCCCGGATTAATAAAGGGAATAAGCCGACAAAAAAATGAATGAATAAATGAATAACTTGTTTTTATTAATTTTAATCAAGTTAACATCAATTGTAAGTGAATTGAACATAAAACAATTGTTTTATACCCGACTGTATTTGTATACTCCCGCTTATATTTAGCATTTGTTGTCCCGCTGCCCGACCCGCCCCATTTTCTACCCGCCGCGCCTCATCCCACTAACGGACGGGGAGAAACAAAACTAAAAAAAAACACCCCCAGCTATACAGGGTACAGACAGCCTATAACACACAGCCTATAACACACACACACACACACACACACACACAAAGACAGCGTCTCGCTCTCTCTTTCATACACGCACACACACACACACACACACACACACACACACACACACACACACACACACACACACACACACACACACACACACACACACACACACACACAGAGAGAGAGAGAGAGTGAGAGAGACAGAGACAGAGACAGCAGAAAGCTCTCTCTCTGATTTGCACACACACATAGACAGCAACAAACAAGCTAAACGCAGCATCATGCTTTCTCTTTTAAACACAAGAATACGCATGCTCGGGAGCCAGGAGCGATATTGTTGAACCGCCCCCTCCCGTTCAAAATTAAACCCGTTGCAGAGCTTTACTGCCAACTAGTGTTTTGGAAGTGTTAATGCAGACCAACAGAGACAGTATAGCGCAGAAGTATAAATGCACAGCTACGCGCGATACATGCGCCGTGGGTTACGCCGGTCACTTGACGCAAAAGTATAAACCAGGCTTATGAATGAACTAAATTGTCCGTAGCGTATGAGTGTGTGTGAGGGAGTGTGTATGGGTGTTTCCCACTTAAATTTGCAAAAACGAATAAGCTAACTTAATTCCTTCATGTTGCCCCAACACATATTTATTGTCGAACCATTTTTTTACAGTGTAAGCAGCTAACTAGGAGTTTGTTGAGCTAAAACTCATAGCTAATAGTTTGTTAATAGCAAGAACTGTACCTTAACATCAAGTGTGACTAACAAATTATAAGTTAAACTTCTAACCCTGATATATATTTACATTTTGACTGATATTTGTGTACATAAATCACTGAAACCTTCAAAAAGGGCCGTCCCGGCATCCATCTCAACGAATGCACCATGTTTACCCTCAGCTTTGACTTTAAATGGTGATTTCTGAGTGTGTGTGTGTGAAGTGTGTTTTCCAGCACACCTGCTCAGAATATGAGATGAGAGTCAAAAGGAGTGAAGCGCCGCTGTTTGAAGGGAAGGCTTTGGACATGTGGGCAGTGTAGCATCAAATAGATTGTGTTTCCTCCCATGTAAACGGCTAATGTGTGTCGGCCGCTCTGACACAGAGGAATGTACTGAATTTGCTGCAAGGGCTTTTACTGGCGTTCAGAGAGACGCAGTTGGAAACGCTCGGCCTCGTCCCCCCCCCCTACACCTTCAGCTCATCTCACACACACACACACACACACACACACACACACACACACACACACACACACACACACTCTCTTTCTGAAGTCCCTGAGCTCCTGCCAGGGCGGCTGGTGAACGGTGCTGCTCAGATTGGTGTGGACTCTGAGGAGGAGTTTATATTGGCTGTGGGGAAAGAGATGACTGCTCAACCGTTCAGATACACACACACATATATACACTTGCATTTATGGTCTACGGTGACTCTCCTTATGTTAACTTATTTCGTTTTACTTTCATAAGAGAAATTTTACAATTGCCTTACTAATTAAATTTGTGTTGAAGTAATTACATTTAGAGTAAGAGTTTGCACATGCTACATGTTATACTCACCGGCCACTTTATTAGGTACACCTGTCCATCTGCTCGTTAACAGTAATTTCTAACCAGCCAATCACATGACAGCAACTCAATGCATTTAGGTATGTAGGCATGTTCAAGACAATCTGCTGCAGTTCAAAGCGAGCATCAGAATGGGGAAGAAAGGGGATTTAAAGGACTTTGAACGTGGCATGGTTGTTGCTGCCAGACGGGCTGGTTGAGTATTTCAGAAACTGCTGATCTACTGGGATTTTCACGCACAACCATCTCCAGGGTTTACAAGGAATGGTCAGAAAAAGAGAAAATATCCAGAAAATATCTGAGCGGCAGTTCTGTGGGTGCAAATGCTTTGTTGATGCCAGAGGTCAGAGGAGAATGGCCAGACTGGTTCCAGCTGATAAACTCAAATAAGCACTCGTTACAACCGAGGTCTGCAGAAGAGCATCTCTGAATGCAGAACACGTCTAACCTTAAGGAGGATGGGGTACAGAAGCAGAAGACCACACTGGGTGCCCCTCCTGTCAGCTAAAAACAGAGAAATGATGCTACAATTCACACAGGCTCACCAAAATTGGACAATAGAAGATTGGAAAAACGTTGCCTGGTCGGATGAGTCTCGATTTCTGCTGCGACATTAGGATGGTAGGGTCAACAGCATGAAAGCATGGATCCATCCTGTTTTGTATCAACAGTTCAGGCTGGTGGTGGTGGTGTAATGGTCTGGGGCAGTGGTTCTCAAACTTTTTTCATCACGTACCACCTCAGAAAAAATTGTTTCTCCAAGTACCAAAATGAGCAGTATTGAAATACAGTAGCGCAGTAGGCCCAATAATGCAGCTACAACTCTGCACAGTTAAAAAAAAAACATGGCAGATTACCTCAGAAATATAGGCTATATGTCATATATGGCATATTATATCCATCATTTTTGATAAATTTTGAAATGTGTGTAGCATGTACATGACATATTTCATTCCTCCGCGTACCACTAAAGGAGTGTACCACTTGTGGTACACGTACCACAGTTTGAGAACCACTGGTCTGGGGGATATTTTCTTGGCACATTTTGGGCCCATTAGAACCAATCGAGCATCGTGTCAACGCCACAGCCTACCTGAGTATTGTTGCTGACCATGTCTATCCATTTATGACCACAGTGTACTCATCTTCTGATGGCTACTTCCAGCAGAATAACGCACCATGTCATAAAGCACGAATCCTCTCAGACTGGTTTCTTGAACATGACAATGAGTTCACTGTACTCAAATGGCCTCAACAGTCACCAGATCTCAATCTAATAGAGCCCTTTTGGAATGTGGTGGAACGGGAGATTGGCATCATGGATGTGCAGACCACAAATCTGCAGCAACTGCGTGATGCTATCATGTCAACATAGAGCAAAATCTCTGAGGAATATTTCTAGTACTTTCTTGAATCTCTGCCATGAAGGATTAAGGCACTTCTGAAGACAAAATTGCGTCCAACCAGCTACTAGTAAGGTGTACTTATTAAGTGGCCAGTGAATGTATGTTATGCGTGAAAATGTATGTATATTTTTCCCTATTGACCTTATTCTAAAATGCGGAAGTGCGCCTGTTTTCGTGATTGTTTTAGAACTTCTGATTCAGTCGCCTATGGGAGAAATGACTAGGAATAATAAACCTCAGAAAACGGTCAAACTACTGGCTCTACAAACAAATGTTTGCATTACTATACAGACCAAGTAAAATAATATAATAAGAAAATATCAGTTTGGAACATCAAGCAGCGTAATGAGCAGTTTTTAACTTGGTGCTGTCTAAAAATGAATGGAAGTAAATGAGACCGGAAGTCTCGAGCCAAAGAGATTCAAATGGCTGCGGCCGCTCGACGGCAAAGAATAAGGTGAATAACACTAGCCAGCAAGAGTGAGGCACAGACGAAAGCGACAACGGGTTGATCACAGAGGCGTCTGGTCAGTGAGCTCTGGGTAAATGTCACTTCACTCATTACCACGCAAACACAACACGGCCAACAGCTTGATGATAGATGAGCGACTCAACAAGAGAATCAAGAGGATCCTCTCCATCACCGCTCACCGGCAGGCCAGCATATCCAACACCAATCTCCAGCTGTTTTGATTGGTCAATTACCGATGAGCCACAGTGTGTGTGTACATGTGAAGAATCCCGTGACTGAGTATGCTCATAACACCAGAAAGATGACAAGAACTACAAATGCATCCTAAGGCAAGTATTATATGCAGATATGACTACAGGAGTGATTCTCAACGGGTTTTGCTCTAAAAAATTTCCAACACAATCTCTTTGGAAACAGTTTACAGAAGAGAAATGCCTAAACTAGGGCCCATGTGTGTGTGTTGGCATATGATAACCTTTGATTTGGCCTGCCGTGCCATCTGAGTTAGGGGATTGCCTTTAATAGAGATTGTCTTTTCTAATTTATTGTCATTTTTTGTTTGTTATATTGTAGGGGTGTCACGATTTCGATTTTTAATCGAAATCGATCGAAATTTATGCTCAATTTCGATTATCGAATCAAAAAATAGAATCGTCAATGCTGCCACGCCCCTATGTCACGTCAGCTTGGCTTGCCAAGCGGGAAAAAAACACACTTGTTGAAGTGCTTGTTAAACTGCAAAAGCAGGAGACCCGTCGACAGAACTTAAACCCTCTCCTCTTTCAATGAAGTCGTCGCCGGTGTGTAAGCATTTTGGATTTCCAGTGAGTTATGTTGATAATGTTCGTGTTGTCGACAAAAAAAAAACACAGTTTCGCAAGCTCTGCTATGTACGTATTACGTACGGTTCGTCCGATAGACAACACCGGCATCGCGATTCTCCGCCCGCCCCCGTTGCAAATCCGCTCGCGAAAAGTACACACTCAGGCCCTGTTTACACTGTCTTTGTTTTTAAATGGCATTTTAGAACGACAACGATTTGACATCCACAGTGGCGTGTAGCATTTCTGAGCAGCCCTCCTTCCTCTCTGCCTCTGAAAATGCCCATCACGTGACCACACAGACACAGACGCACATACAGCCTTGCGCTCGAGACAGCAGGTCCAGGCAGTCAGAGGACTGCTTTAATCTTTCACTCACTTGTACTTAGTCATTTTAGCGAACACCTCAGATACTGTTGGCTGGTTCCTGTTGGTTGTGCGTCTTTTTTACCGATGCCATTATAACGACACAGATCACTGCCTATTCACGAGTCCCGCAGAAAAAGTGATTGACAGGTGGTAATTATGTGTGTAACTTGCCTTTATTCATTTACTGTATGATTTGTTTATGGGTAAAACAAAGACCACGCAGGTCAGGTAGTTTAAACGGTAGGCTACAAATAATTAATTAGTCATTAATTAATTAATTATTCATAATCGAAAATCGAATCGAATCGTGCCTTTAGAATCGAAAATGTAATCGAATCGAGGATTTGGAGGATCGTGACACCCTTATTATATTGTGGAGCTACAAAAAGTAAGCTGAATTAAATCCTACAACTAAATGTTGTGAATGGATGAAATTAATTTAGATGCACATTGAACTCTATTGCGTTATACATGGAAAGTTTATTTTAAAAAAAAAATCATAATGAAATTTTAATCATTTTAAAAATCATTTAAAAAACTACAAAAAGACGCAACTGATGTAACACACTTTTTCCAGCACACATAGCATAGCATAAGCGCTAGTAAACCATTTAACAGATGCCCGTCTCAACGCAAAAAAGTGTGTTCGCTGTAATCGGTCCCTTATACAGTTAAACTTTAAAAATATATAAAACAATATAGTTTAATTGTTTAACTGATACCATTAATGGGTTACAAACAAACCCTTTCGGTTAACAGTTAATCGGTTATTTTAAGCATCCCTAGTTCTAAGTTCTGTTTGTTAAACCAAAGGTTTTTAAAGTTATATTTTTGTATAAATGGACCAAAACATTTCATCACCCAAAGGCCCGTGCACACCGAGGCGTATTTTGCTTGCGTTTTCCGTCGACAATTAACGCCTTGTGACTAAATAAAGGGCATCAATGTGATCGTGCACACCAACACGCAAAACTTTTTTTTTTTTAAATGCCTCATGCTCGTTTTTTGGTTTTGACGGGCCGCGTCAAAACCTTTTCCACCAATCAGACTGGCACTTTTGTTCATGTGCACGGAGCTGCTGAAGTTACAATAAACAGCACTTGGAGGCGCTCAAGCGCAAAACTGCCAATGCGAGCGCACATTGAAGAAGATGCTTATTGCTCTGGTGAACAACAATAATTTCTTGCTAGAGCTGGAAATGCTGCTTGAACCATCCATGCTTGTTCGAGTCACCAGTAACTTTATCAACAAGCATGTGAACTTCCTCTCTTCCTCTGTGTTATAAGCGGGTGTCAGAAGCTTAAATTTGTGTAGCGCCATCTAACGTCGAGGAATGATTTTGCATACTCTTCTGCTTGACAACAGTGAAAATCAATTGGGTTTGAATATGGAAAAACGTCTCGTAAAACGCTGACGATAAACGCAAATGAAAGCGTCCCTGTCAGGATTCACCCCTTACAGCCCTGTCAGTCCTGTCTGTGTTTAATGTCTCTTTGTTTGTTTTGTGTATGAACACATGGTTGTCTCTTTTGTTGTGTTGGCCATGTGCTCCCCTTGTCCTGCCTCCTTGTTTTCCTATGCCTCGCCCCCTTGTTTAGTCCTTGTTTGTATAATTATGTTCACCTGTTCCTCGTGCTCTCTACTCCCTTCATATTGAGTTCATTTTCCACTAGTCTTTGCCGGTTCGTCATACTATCTTTTGTGTTCTTGTCGCTGATCTTGTTTAGTGCGTGATAGAGGTTTTTGATATAGTCTAGTTTTGTATCTTTTGTCTAGTCCTAGTCTAGTACTAGTCTTTTTGATCTTTATCTCGAATTCATTTATCCTTTAGATTCTGTTTATTTATTTTTCTTCTTTCAGCAAGGTGGCTGTCATTTTCATTTTTCATTTTGTTTTTAGTTTAAGACTAATTTTGAGTTTTCATTTTGCCATTTTTGTAATCCTCCGTCCCAGTCTGGACCTAGTTTTTTTTGTTAGTTCTTTATTTTTTAGTTCCTGTTGTTGCGATTTGCTTTCTATTTTATTTCTAGCTATAGCTTATTTCGTTCGCCCTTTTGTTTTAGTTTTTAGTAGTTTTATTTAGTTCCTTATTTGTTTCATTTTATTTCTCGAGCTCTATCCCCCCCCCCCCTAAATATTTATTTTTGTTCTAGTTTTTTGCCTGCTCTTTTTAATTTTTTGTCTCCCCAGCTGTCTAGTCCTGATGTGTTGTTTGTCACTTGCCTCCTGAGTCTACGTTGGTTGTGGATCCCCTTGATTTGATGTCCCATCTGTTTGCCACCCCTGTCCCAAACCGGAGGTTCAGCTAGCTACTCATTGCCTGCTTGGCCTGAAGTTTGGAATTTCCCCATTTCCCGACCAGCCTGTTTCACTCCCCATAAGACACTCCCCTCTGTATCATGCCTGTTCTCTTGCCATCACCCTTCACTATTGTGTGGACTGTCCTTCTGCGTTGCCTTGTTTACCTTCTGTAAATAAACCTTGTGTTCTCCTGTCTATTCTGCGTTTGGGTCCTCCTTGCCAACCGTGACAGTCCCGGTGTTTACGAGCCTTTAGAATTAAAAGAATTAGAATTAGAAGCTTTTTTTCTAGAATTAGAATTAAAATGTCCATCTGACATTTTTGTCAAAATTGATTTATTGACATTTTCTTATTAATTGACAATTTATTTACATTATGAGGTGTTTTTTTATAAGTTATTAACATTTTTAAACTTTTAATTTAAAAAACAAATTATACACACATACTGTTAGCTATGGAACGTAAAAACTTTGAAGCTCAAAATCTCAAAGGCGTTCAGAACGCAGATAGAACCTTATAAGTCAAAGGTGACGATTTGTCTACTCGCTTTTTTGCTGATCCGAAAAATGATAAAATCCGTGACTCAGAAACCGTAGTGTGATCTGACCCATGAGATATGTGATCCGTTACACCACTGGATTAGATTCAACTTTATTGTCATTACACATGTACAAGTACAATGCAACGAAATGCAGTTTAGGTCTAACCAGCAGTGCAATAGCAGCAAGTGCAGGATACAGGAATAAGTTATAAAGTGCAGTTATAGAAAAACTATGGTGATATTTACAGATGGATGTACTATAAACATTATATACAGGTTGCATAAGCTATGAACAGATTTACAATATATGAATATATGCAGGGCCGGAGTGGGACACCTTTTCAGCCCTGGAGTTTCAAGCCTCAGACCGGCCCACCTCAGTTCACGACTGACTATATTAAAATAAGGTCATTTCCAAATCAGTTTCTAATGACACTATCCCGTCTTTTTTTTTGAGAAAACAGCTGCTTTAGAACTTCAAATGTTCAACAACCCTAACAGTATTATATGTCTTTACAATAAAAATGAAAACAATAAGTTACTCTATCGAGGATCGAACCCGGGTCTGCAGCATCTTATTCTAACGTGCTAACCGCTGGACCACAATAGCTGCATTCAGAAAGGAGACACAACTGAGTTTTACAATCATTAAAATAGATGAAAAGAGAAGAGTTGCGGTAAAATAATGAATAAAAAGGCTGTGGTCAAGTAAATAAATAAATTTGAAAAGTGTGACTGCTGAGAGCAACAGATTCTGCAGCTAGGGACACTGGCCCTCGCGGCCAAAAAACGGACCGGCCCACCGGGAATTCTCCCGGTCCTCCCGATTAGCCAATCCGGGCCTGAATATATGTGCAGGTTGCTATTAATAATCAGTAGTATGCAGATAAATAAACATGATTACAAGTGTATATGTTACAATATATGAATATATGTACAGGTTGCTATTAATAATCAGTAGTGTGCAGATAAATAAGCATACCTTTGATACTTATAATGACCGTATACTGTGCACAAAAACAATCTCATTCAGTCCAACTTAAACAAACTTCATTCAAATAACAGTATAGTATCCACACTGGTCATCCTCTCATCCCAATCCAGCAATCATTTCCATCTGACCTTTAGCACCAGACACATGACTTCAAATCATCCCTGTCTGCTGCCATTAACTTAAAGCGTGATCATTAATACAGTATGCTACAGCTAATTGCATTGAGCATTAGCGCTGATTCCCGCTCATCAAAGCGAATGAGTGTTTCAGTGTTTTTCTTCTCTCCCAGCAGAGCCTGCATTTATCCATGTGTTTCAGTCATCTGTGCGTTCAGAGGTGTGTATGATGACATGAGCCGCTGCGGTCCAGCACCTCCATCTGTACAGATGCGTCTCAAAGGAAAAACACACACCAAACACGCGCTCCGGCCAGCCATGCATGTGCTCCTCTCCTGGGCTTATAGGAAAGATGCGGAAACGAGCAGTGTTTTGGGGGAAGCGTAGAGCGTTTCGTTTAGTGCACGCATGTGGAGGAGAAGAAGCCCAGAGAGAAGAGATACGTGATGTGTGAACGCAGCCTCTCGTGCTCAATTCTCCAGATGCAGGAGTGTATCATTACAGCACTTACACACACAGATGGAGGATCCACCATGCAGGAACTAGGGCTAAATTTATTTTCAGGTATTTGGGATGTTTCTGGCCATGTAAAATTAATTGTTGTTTTCATGCAACACATTTTTGCAAAAAAAAATTCAGTTAAAAAAGTTATCATTATTATTATTACAATATTACAAGGATTATCATTATTAATATTAATAGTAATAATAATAAATATATCTTAAAATATTAACAAAAATGATAACTTAATATTATTAATTATTATTAAAACTAATAGAAATAAATATAATATAAATATTATCATTGAATATTAAGATTAAATCAAGATTGAAAGATTAAAAATGATACAGATACATAAAATATATAAGAGCTCAAGTTAATGCCAAAATAACAACCATAGATTAAATAATTAGTGATGTTATATTTTCATACATACATAAATACATACATATCTATCATGATTGTTATTATTAATAATAATAATAACAAATAATATTTGTAATTAAAATTTAAATTAACCAAAAATATTAATTCATTAAAATGTATTAAATGTTATTAACAACAACAACAACAATAATAATAATAATAATACCAGCCATTTTAATAGCAAATATATAGCATAAAATATAAATATTATCATTAAATATTAAGATTAAATCAAGATTGAAAAATTTAAAATGATACAGACACATAAAATATCTAATAATCTAAGTGCTAAAATAAATGCCAAAACATTTATTATTTGATACATAATTGTTATTATTATTATTGTTGTTGTTGTTGTTGTTGTTATTATTATTATTAATATTATGATCATTATTATTATTATTATTATTATTATTATTATTAATAATAATAATAATAATAATAATAAACACATCTTGAAAAAATTAACAAAGAAATTATGATGCAATATTGTTTACTATTATTAATCATTAATATCTAATATTATTAATTGAATTATTAAACCAAGATTGAAAAATATAAATGGCAAAGATAAATTAAAATGTATATAATAATTTAAAAACAATGATCATAGATAAAATACATTTATGTAACTTTTTTAATTGTAAAAAAATAACTAAATAAAGGCAATTTTTTTAATAAAGATTAAAAAAATATAATAATAATAATAATAATAATAATAATAATAATAATAATAATAATAATAATAATAATAATAATAATACATATTTTAAATTAAATATATTGGACTGAACATTTTTTATAATTTTTTTAAATTCATCAATTTTAAATTATTATAAGTATAGTTATAAACACAAATTACAAAAATAATCAATAAAGATTGATTTAAGAGGCGCTCCAATCACATCAACAACAACATTACATTTTGTACAAAACTAAACTGTCCAAATCTACATCAGTTTCAAAATGATAACACGTTCTGTAAAACAAAAAATAAACAAACATTCAATTCAAGTTTATAAGTATAGCGCTTTCCATAATCACTATTGTTCCAAGTTAGCTTCACAAAAGGTGCACATTATTGCACCACAATCAAATTCAGAAAAGTTAAGGTTATTAGTTACCATAGCTTTATTATTGTCAGTAATAATTTTCATTAACTAGTAACTAATACCATAGTAAACATATACAGTCCACTCATTTTCTCCTCCAGCATCTAAACACAAATATTCCTCTACTGTATGTCCATTCCTCCAGCATGGACAGCCTCGATTAGTTATTATCTGCAGTGAAACGTCCCGTCATCAGCCTCTCTTACAGCACAATGTAAAGCGAACGCGGCCTTCCCATAATTCTCTGTGATCCAGGCCACCCGGATCTACATGAGGGATTTGTCCCTCTTCTAATACATCAGAAGTGACAGCACCACAGCGAGCGCTAGCGAGGGGACAGATGCTAAAAACAGCTCCGAAGTTCAAACTAAATCTGGAGGCTTTTAGCTGCGTTATCTGAGCCTTTCCTCAGATACCGCAAGTTAATTGATCTGAAACGTCTCGGGAGTCTCAAAACGTCTCCTTCGGCCGCGCGCGTTTCTCCCTTTATGCAAATCTATTAAGCATGCAGATCGTCATATATACTGTTGAAGACAGAATCATTAGCCCTCCTGTTATATTTGAATATTTTTGGCCAATTTCTGTGTAACAAATTTTTTTTTTTTTACACATTTCTAAACATAAGTTTGAATAACTCATTTCTAATAACTCATTTATTTGATCTTTGCAATGATTACTACATAATATTCGACTAGATATTTTTCAAGACACTTCTATACAGCTTAAAGTGACATTTAAAGGCTTAACTAGGGTAATTAGGCAGGTTAGGGTAAGTAGGCAAATCATTGGATAACAGTGTTATTCTGTAGACAATTGAATAAAAGGGGGCTAATAATATTGACCTTAAAATGGGTTTAATAAAATGTAAAAACTGTGTTTAAAACAGGTTTTTGAGCACATTTTGTTATTTTTGTTCATTTATTCGTTTGCTGGAAATTAGAACTGAATTTAGAAATAGTTTTGAAGCAAATATTTGGGCTTAACAAACGCAATTAATTATTTATAGACTAATTAATGTCTGTGCGTAAAGGTTTCCCTATCCGCGAAAGTGAAAGTAGATTGATTATCTCTCATACTTGCGCAGTAGATGCTCTGTTTAACTGTTTTCTGTTAAAAAAAAAACTGTTAACTGTTTGCTAGTGAAATGCTCAGTTTTTCCACTTAGACTTACTTTGCGTCCTGTAAATAGCGAATGCGCTCTTGGTGTGACGCAGCTGGCTCTTAAAGGGAATGGGAGATGAGACTGTGATTGGTTTATTCTCAAAACACACCTATAACTCATTACGAAAATAAACTCAACCCTTTTAGACCATGCGCCATGACGCAAATCGGATTTTCCCGTCCTTAAATTAGCAAAAATGCGCTCTGACACGTTTGCGCCCTGGGTTTTTGGTGCTTGGACCGTCAAAATAGAGCACATTGTGTTTTCATGTTTTTGTTGTTTTGTTCTCTTGGTATGTGATCCTATTTTGTGTACTACTTGCATATTGCAAAAAACAGAAATGTGCGCACATCTAGAAAAATCTTGAAGGCAGGTGCACGATCAAAAAAACAAACATAAGTAGCAAAAGATTCAAAGTAAATCGGCACACTGCCACTTTAGCGCTCAAAAAAATTTTATTTGTCAAAATTACAAAAGCACTACGTTTCGACCGACATGGTCTTCATCAGGTAAAGCGTTGCAAATGGAAGTCCTCCAGAAATAGTCAAACAGCTCTACACAGCACCTGCAGTCAATTATCACAATCAGCTAAAAAGCCGGTAAACAGGAACATTTGCATACAATAATATACATCTAAACAATGTGAAAAACATACATACCATTACAAACAGACATTTAAAATACAAATACAAATTCTCACTATAGAATTCCTCGGAGACAGTATTCTATAGGCTAAATAGATATAGCGCATCACACCTGCACAAAATCACATCAATCAAACACAAGGCCAGTAGACCTAGGGGCAAAAAACATTATGTACATATTTAGTATACAACAATTCATTCATTCATTTTCTTGTCAGCTTAGTCCCTTTTACCAATCCGGGGTCGCCACAACAGAATGAACCGTCAACTAATCCAGCAAGTCTCTACGCAGCGGATGCCCTTCCAGCCGCAACCCATCTCTGGGAAAAGTATACAACAATATAGAATGCAAATACACTTACAAAAAGGATTTTAAATCAAAATCTAAATTCAAACCTCTCGGGGATAAAGTGTTTAGTGTGTAAATGTAAAACGCTTCCCTCTGTAATAATAGTCTGTCAACATCGCCACCCCTTCTCGGCACCTTCACTTGTTCAATGCCAATATATCGCAAAGTCGCAAGGTTATGTTTCAATGCATTAAAATGAACGGCGATAGGATTTCATTGATCGTTTAATCGTATATTACTTCTGTGTTCAGCAATTCGTGTTTTTAAACACCGTCTTGTTTTACCTATATAGGCTAAACCACAAGGACATTTAATCATATAGATCACATTTTTTCTAAAAAAATTCTAAAAAGACTTGCTGATAATAAAAGATGGGAGTAAATTGGTGACAGATTTATATAGAAAGCCTACTGATAAAAATACATTTTTACATGGTCTGAGTTTCTACTTGCATATTCTACTAAAAAAATAGAATGGGGGGGGGGGTCTATAGCTTCACTTTGAATTTCCTAAAATGGGAATGACGCCGACTGCAACTTTGTTATACACCACGCCCACCAGAAGGGAACCATTAGTACCCTTTTAGCAGTGGAAATGCAAGCCTGACAAAGGTGACCCGTGCCGACCCATATCGTACCGTACCATACCACTCGGTGGAAACGGGCCATTAGTTAAGCCTTTAAATATCACTTTAAGCTGAATACTAGTATCTTGAAAAATATGTAGTCAAATATTATTAACTGTCATCATGGCAAAGATAAAATAAATCAGTAAATAGAAATGAGTTATTAAAACTATAAGGTTTAGAAATGTGTTACAAAAAAAAAAATCTGCTCTCCGTTGAACAGAAATTGGAAAAAAATATATAAAAGAGTTCAAATTTAACATGAGGGCTAATAATTCTGACTTTAACTGTATAACTATATTGTTGATTGCAGCCCTAGTCGATGCTTTCCAAACTTTCCAAGAACAAAAAAACACACACTTTTACTGCAGCCCGCTACTGTAAACAGGCCACAAAGAAATTATGCTACGCTGCAATCCATTATTCATTTATGATACATTTTTCATTTAGCACTAGAGAGGCGGCGGCTATACGCAATGATGAATGCATCGCCCAGGATGCAATTTGTATGTAAAATAACAGAAGATTAAAGAATATGTTTTAAGCGCAGATGTAGTTCACTGCCATTTAAAGCACTGGAAAGAGAGAGAGAGAGAGAGAGAGAGAGTAAAAAATAAATAAATAAGAAATGTTCATTGGGATAAAGAGCCTGTGGCGGTGCATTCGAAAAATCACTTAGTGCTACTTGGAGAGACTAAGTAATGAAACACAATGAGGAGGAGAAAGAGAAAGAGGAGGCGTTTCAGGACAGAGTATCTCTCTCTCTCTCCAGATTTCCATCAATGACAGCACGTCTGGAGGAGAGAGAGATGCTTTCATTGAGGTGATGTTTATTAGAGTCCATATACCTAACAATAGGCTTTTCATACAAGCTCCACGTACACATGGGCTTCAAACATCAGGCTTCTGCCGTCATTTACTCATCCTCATATCGTAGAGTCAGAATTATTAGCTCTCCTGAATACTTTTCCGCTGTTTCTGTTTAAAGGAATTAAGATTTTTTTAACACATTTGTAAACATAATAGTTTTAATTCAATTCAGTTCAACCCGTGTTTATTTCTAGAGCGCTTTTACAATGTAGATTGTGATGAAGCAGTTTAACATAGAAGTTCTAGTCTATTAAAACCGTGTCAGTCCAGTTTTCAGAGCTGAAGTTCAGTTCACTTCAGTTCAGTGTGGTTTAATTTTCATTGCTGAAAGTCCAAACACTAAAAAAGAAAGTCCATCAATGCGCAGCTCCACAAGTCTCTACAAGTTAATAACTCTTTGCCATGATGACAGTACATAATATTTGACTAGATATTTTTCAAGATACTAGTATTCAATGTAAAGTAACATTTAAAGGCTTAAATAGGTTAATTAGGCAAGTTTTTGTATAACGATGGTTTGTTCTGTAGACAATTAAAAAAAGATATTGCTTAAGGGGGCTAATAATTTTGACCTTAAAATGGCTTTTTAAAAATTAAAAACAATTTTTATTCTATCCGAAATAAAACAAATAAGACTTTCTCCAGAAGAAAGAATGGTATAGGTGTCACGATCACCAGCATTTTAAAACACCATAGATCGCTGGAAAACACTCACAAGTGTTAACTGTAGGGGTGTAACGATACACTCAGCTCACGATACAATGTGTATCACGATATAATGTTCACGATTCGATGTGTATCACGATATTTGGAATAAAAATTTTAAATTAAACTGAAATGCAAATTTTATTTTAAAAAATGTAATTACCAAGTAAACTATTTTTTATGCATTTCTTTTGTTTCAACTTGTTAAACTGAACCTTCTTTAAGAAAATTAATTAAACAGGACTGTCTCTGGAAAATAAAACAATTTAAAAACTTCTTATAAAATATTATTGAAATTATTCAATTCGATTGAATTTAACAGTAAGAGCTTAAGGCTTTGCTTAGTCACTTGCTTTTTTTGTGTGTGCAAAAAAAAATTTCTACATATCCAGTTAATCAGTAGTTCTATAAGATAATCCTGAACTTATGTGTATCTGTTTGAGAGGTTTTTATGGATGGCTGTCTTCATGTTGGGCTTGATGAGTGACAGGGTGGCCGTCTTTTCATTACACAGGACAGTCGTGGCTCTTTTCAGCAGTTTAGGCAGGTTTACTATTTCTGTCGGCGCTATCAAGTGTATCATGTTAACGTGCATTTTTGTGTACCTCTGGACTCAAAAGAGTTAATGCTCGTTGTAATCATAACTCTAAAATGCGATATGATTATTTAAATAATGTGCACGATTTCGGTTTCATTTCCACCGCTGTTCATTCTTCCCGTGCGGCTCCTGAATGATCACTCTGTTCCACAAACTGAATGTTGTTTACTACTTTATTACCTGGTAGTCACAACCTGCAGGTTCTGTTCACTGAAGCAGACGCGCGCACGCCTATCATAGTCCGCCCTCTGTAATAACAGCTCACGGTCAGCTCACGTCATGTGTGATTTTGCGGCCGCCAATAAATCATTATATGAAGACAGAATGATATTTTAGGGTGAATTGTACCTTATAAATACAGTATGTGACTCTTTCAACACCATTAGAAGGTAAGGTAGGTGAAGACTAAAACTTAGGCTATGTTTGTCCCAGTATGCGTGTCAAAAAGCGGACGAGTCTAAAGCAATGACTGTACAATCGAAATGTTGCCAGACGTCTGATTTTGATTTCAGCTCCACTCATCTTGGTCTGCTAACATTACTGTTGCTGCAATCTGAACTCACGTGCGACAGCAGGTGGAACAGAGCTCACGTGCAAACAGCTCAACCAATAAGAGAAAACGGACGTCGTATCGTAATGAAATCGTCATAACGCCACGATGCATATTGTGACATTTTTGCATCGCAATACATCGTACAACGATAAATCGTTACACTCCTAGTTAACAGACTACAAATCCACCATTTCAAGGACTACAACTCCATACATGCACTCCGCTCACGCACACGTTCCAGATCCTGACTGATTACACTCTCATAGCTGAAGCTGCTCACAGACTGATTACTTGGGCCCAATCCCAATTCTACCCCTTAGCCCTTACCCTTACCCCTATCCGTCGTTTTGCGCATGCACGCCAAGCGGTAGGGGTGTTCCAATTCTCTTTAGCTTGAACTGACTGGAGTTCTCAGCAGCTCTGAAAACCAAACCAAAACTGCTGGTCAGCAGACCTAGTGTAGGTTATAGTGTATTAATCTTGTTTAGGCAATCGTTTGGAGTTTTACATTGTAACGATCAAATATTTATTGCTGAATTACAAGTTCGGTTTTCGACTGGCCTCGTGAAAAAGAGAATGATTTCATATTCTCAGGGCCGGCGCGACCATAGAGGCGACTTATGCGGCAGAATAGAGAGGACTGCGTCCGCGATGATGAATTTTCAGCTTTATTACTTCTGTCTTCAGAGTCACACGATCCTTCAGAAATCACTCTAATATTAATTATTATTATTAATGGTAATTATAATAAAAGCAACAAGAAATAATATTTTCATTTGAAACTGCATACAGTAAGTCATAAATAAGTATTTAACATTTTTTTATATTTAAAGGGTCACGAAACACCAAAACACATTTTTTGAGCTGTTGACAGTCGTATATGTGTCCCACACTGCTAAAAACACTATTAAGACACCTATATTTCACAAAAAAGTGTAAACTGGTTGTTTTTGCGTTATTTCAAGCAAATTCGTACTTCCGGTTTGAAACGAATTTTTGAAGCTGCGTCACGATCATGACATAATAGCGTGTATTCCAGCGTGCAGACTGGACATCTGTGCCAGAGTGTGTCTTATAACATCTTACAGTGTGCTGCATTAATGCATGAGTAAGGCTTGGTTCAAACCAATCAGCGCACTCTATTGTGCAACTTCATTAATATTCATTACTATCACCGTGTTTTCAGGACAGAGACGCCACGTTGTGTTGGCAAAACAAGCGTGAAGTGTTGCTTTTATAGTTTGCTGCAGTTAAGTTTCGTTTTCGTTTTCTCTCTGTGAGAGCTCAGAGTCACGTGTGGATTAACAGTGTATGCGACGCTCGACAACAATAACTTACGTGTCTAAGGAGGAACATTGTTTACCTGAGAGCTGTTCTCATCTGCAAACGCTGAGATCTGGATTCGTTTGTAGTATTCTCTTCATAAAGATGTGGCTCTAGTTGCTGGTGATTGTCCTGTCTCTACAGATTTGATAAGTGAGCGACCAGTGCTCTTTGTTTATTCAGTTTGTTCGTATCTAACAAACTATTGCACAGAGTGCAAACATGTTAGCACCACAACCAAACCTTAACCTTGTGTAGGGTTTTTACCGCATTTAGTGACCGGAATAACACGCGCGGTTTTCTGACACTACCTGTCGTGTGCATCTAAGTTTCTGGGAAATGCGGAGGTTTTTTTTCTGTCATTCGCCGTGCGGTCTCAAACATTGCATGAAAAATACACGCTTAGAGCAGCTCCTCGAATCAAATATCTTGTGTGTCGCGAGGGTCATGAATGAATTCCCTGAATGAAAGAGCCAAACTGCAGTTAAAGTCCAACATTTAATAATTTGGCAAATAATTCGACTACAGATGTCCATGTAGGTTAAACACCATCACTTTCTCCTGTATGTGTGTGTGTGTGTGTGTGTGTGTGTATTTTGAGTCTGAAACTCGGGCGTGCCCAAATAGACACTCCCACACCATCCCACTTTTCTTCCTCCGACACTCCCCCCAAACAGAGCTGGACACGCCCACTTTTCTGACTTTTTCCAAAGTAGAGGTGTGAAAACACCCTGCTGAAACGAGGGGGTTTCATGGCCCTTTAATAAATGCCGCCTTGATGAACAGAATAATTTTAAGTAGTTTTTAAAATAAAAGTAATTATAAAAAATAAATAAACTGACCCTAAACTTTTGACCTGTAGTGTAGATCAGTGAGAAAGTTTAATAACATAATTTAATGTGTGTGTTGAATATAATAGACGTTTGTTGATGGGTGGAATGGGTTAAAACCTCTTCTTGGTCGGTTGCAAATCTTTTTAAATGCATTAAAGGGCAGAACATATATTAGCCTCACCCTGGAGTTTGTTCACCCTCCTGATCGTGGAGTTTTTCTTTTATTATTTAATCAAATAGTACTGTAAAACAATATTTGTTGTACTCTCCCATTCACTGAGCTCTAAGTTCACCCTACTATGACGACTTCCACTACTGAGAAACCCGGAAATGTGAAAGGGCTCCACATAAACACTGCCTGTGCTCTGCTACAGCGTTTGAGCTCTTCACTGAGAGTTGTGTGAAGGTGAAGGTATCATAAGGTCCTCCTGAAGGGATCTGGCAGGAGATTTTCCTTGTATTTCCTCTGTCAGATTGTGACCCATTAGCCCAGTGTCCCTGATGGCAGAGAGCTCCGCAGCGGCGGAGGAGGAGGTGGGAACGGGGAGGTGACAAAATCTATTTGGGTCAGCAACATCGATCTCAGCTCCCGCTGCTCTAGAGGTCGAGATTTCAGAGAGCACTGCTGCTTTCTGGCATCTCCGAGCGCAAACTCACACTACTCACACACTGTCACAAATCACAACTACATAGCTCCACTCTGATTGGTCGGCTGAGTGCAGAGCCGGGAAATCAGGGAAATTCTGCACCATGGTACTTACAAGGCTGCTATGGTACTTTTTTAGCATAAAGGTATAAAGGTTGAAGGTCCTACAGGAGTACTCTCTCTAAAATGATATATTAATTAGTTCATTCAATTAAAGGTTTTGATGAAAAAAAAGATATTTGACCTAACTTGAGTTTCTTTTTCTTTTCTTTTTTGAGTTGTTGAAAAAACTAGTTAACCTATGTACCCTTTTTTTTTAATACACTCACCGGCCACTTTATTAGGTACACCTGTCCAACTGCTTGTTAACGCAAATTTCTAATCAGCCAATCACATGGCAGCAACTAAATGCATTTAGACATGTAGACATGATCAAGACGATTTGCTGCAGTTCAACCCGAGCATCAGAATGGGGAATTTAAGTGACTTAAGTATTTTAGAAACTACTGATCTACTGGGATTTTCACGCACAACCATCTCTAGGGTTTACAGAGAATGGTCAGAAAAAGAGGAAATATCCAGTAAGCGGCAGTTCTGTGGGTGCGAATGCCTTGTTGATGCCAGAGGTCAGAGGAGAATGGCCAGACAAGTTCCAGCTGATAGAAAGGCAACTCAATAACCACTCGTTACAATCAAGGTCTGCAGAAGAGCATCTCTGAACACACAACACGTCCAACCGTGAGGCAGATGGGCTACAGCAGCAGAAGACCACACCGGGTGCCTCTCCTGTCAGCTAAGAACAGGAAACTGGGGCTGCTATTCACACAGGCTCAACAAAATTGGAGAACAGAAGATTGGAAAAATGTTGCCTGGTCTGATGAGTCTTGTTTTCTGCTGCCACATTCAGATGGTAGGGTCAGAATGTGGTATTAACATCATGAAAGCATGGATCCATCCTGTCTTTTATCAATGGATAAGGCTGGTGGTGGTGGTTTTATGGTGTGGGGGATATTTTCTTGGCACACTTTGGGCCCATTAGTCTTTGCCACGAAGGATTGAGGCAGTTTCGCAAGCAAAAAAAAGTCCAACCCGGTACTAGTAAGGTGTACCTAATAAAGTGGCCGGTGAATGTGTGCATAAATGTGTAAATTTACATTTGTTGTTTATTTAGTTCCATTTCCTTATATAAGTATAATACTTATATTATGCTAATATAATATAATATAATATAATATAATATAATATAATATAATATAATATAATATAATATAATATAATATAATATAATATAATATAATATAATATAATATAAGGCGAGGCAGTGGCGCAGTGGGTAGCGCGTTTGCCTCACAGCAAGATTCGGTTCAAACCTTGGTTCGAACCTTGGCTCAGTTGGCGTTTCTGTGTGGAGTTTGCATGTTCTCCCTGTGTTCGCGTGGGTTTCCTCCGGGTGCTCTGGTTTCCCCCACAGTCCAAAGACATGTGGTACAGGTGAATAGGGTAGGCTAAATTGTCCGTAGTGTATGAGACTGTGAGTGTGAATGTGTGTGTGGATGTTTCCCAGAGATGGGTTGCGGCTGGAAGGGCATCCGCTGCGTTAAAACTTGCTGGATAAGTTGGTGGTTCATTCCGCTGTGGCGACCCTGGATTAATAAAGGGACTAAGCCGACAAGAAAATGAATGAATGAATAATATAATATAATATAATATAATATAATATAATATAATATAATATAATATAATATAATATAATATAATATAATATAATATGGCTAGATTTTGAATTGCGATTTCTCAATTTGCTTATCCATTTTTATATTTTACCTGACCATGATGTTGTTTTTAATATTTGTTTAGGCTTGTAAAGCACTTTGACTTGCATGTTATATAGTAAAAGTGCTATACAAATCAAATGTGTTATTACTATCACTCAAACTGTTCATCCGTATCCTCCTCAGAGCTGGAGTTCTATTTTAGAATCTGGAGTTCTATTTGGAATGTCTCCCCTCTTCAGTACTGGACTCAACAGGTGGACGTTTGTGCGGAAACTACTTTAATACTGAAGCTGCCAAGTGTGTGTGTGTGTGAGCCGTAATGAAGAGTGACTGTTAGACATGTCGGAGGTGAAAAGAAAGCTGTTTGTGCAGGTCAGATGGAAGTGTGCAGGACGAGAGGTTCTCCAACGCCTGTCAGACCCTCTCAGACCCACCGTAAAGCAGCAAATGGGCCTGATCCGCACGCATTGTGCACGAGCGCACGGCCTGTCTGCACGCAGGAGAAAGTGAGGAGACAGACAGAAGACGGACGGGGAAGGGGAGGGAATTAGAGTCATGCTTTGCAGCCTTCATTGCGTCTCCGACAGGCATGTTCCGGCTCAGAGACGCTGGCTAATCCTCACCTCTCCTGCTAGCTGGAAAAACCACGACTCACTGCAGTTTCAAACACATCAACACTGAAAACACACACACGCAGGGCCCTCAGCGGACCTCCCATAGCTCATTTAACATCAAACTTCCAGCACAACATTCCCCCACAGCCAAAAACACAAAGCCCATTTCTGATCAGTTACAGTAGGAGTTTTTTTTGTTTCTTTGTGCCAAACATCCGTCTGCTTTCAACACTTACAGCGTGTCTTCAGGGCTTTTAGAAGTACATGTAACTAACATATTACATATAACATACATTTTCTTTTCGGCTTAGTCCCTTTATTAATTAGGGGTCACCACGGCGGAATGAACCGCCAACTTATCTAGCATATGTTTTACAAAGCGGACGCTCTTCCAGACACACACATACCACACATTGCCACACACATACACTACGGCCAATTTAGTTGATTCAGTTCACCAATAGCGCATGTGTTTGGACTGTGGGGGAAACTAGACCACCCGAAGGAAACCCAGGGAGAACATGCAAACTTCACACAGACATGCCAACTGACCCAACCGTGGATCGAACCAGCGACTGTGCCACCGTGACGCCTTATATAAAACAATCTTTTTTATATTATTATAATTATATTATAATTATAATAATATAATTAATTATATAATTATAATATATAATTATAATTATATATTATAATTTTTATATTATTATAATTATATTATAATTAAATAGTATGTATTTGAAGAGCAGGGGGTATTTCCGGGAAATTATCATTCGTTTGTGGGCATCTGGAACTCTCTATGCATATGCAGGACACTTGGGATGTCTGCGTACAGCCAAACTTATATTATTAATATATAATATTATTAATTATTAATATAATATTATTAATTATATCATTAATTACTAGTAGTAGTACTAATAGCAGTACTATTTATTATGATTTATTTTTATTATTACTATTAGTAGTAGTAGTAGGTGTAATAGTAGTATTTATTATTTAGTTTTATTTATCATTATTTATTTTAGTTTTTATTTTTTTATTACAATTGTTGTTGCTGTTGTTATTATTATTATTAGTAGTAGTAGTAATAGTATTACTGCTATTAGTATTATTATTATTATTAGTAGTAGTAGTAGTAGTAGTAGTATTTATTAATTATTTGTGTTTTAATTCTTTATTATTAAAATTGTTATTATTATTATTATTATTATTATTATTATTATTATTATCATTATTATTATTATCATTATTATCATAATTATTATTATTATTACTGCTATTATTATTTTTAGTATTATTATTATTATTACTGCTATTGATATTATTATTATTATTACTGCTATTGGTATTATTATTATTATTAGTAGTAGTAGCAGTAGTAGTAGTAGTATTTATTAATTATTTGTGTTTTAATTCTTTAATATTAAAATTGTTATTATTATTATTATTATTATCATTATTATTATTATCATTATTATCATTATTATTATTATTATTACTGCTATTATTATTTTTAGTATTATTATTATTATTATTATTACTGCTATTGATATTATTATTACTGCTATTGGTATTATTATTATTAGTAGTAGTAGTAGTAGTAGTAGTTGTTGTAGTATTACTATCATTAGTATTATTATTAGTATTACTGCCATTATTATTATTATCATTACTGCTATTTATTAATATTATTACTGCTATTAATATTAGCAGCAGCAGCAGTAGTAGTAGTAGTAGTAGTATTTATTAATTATTTGTGTTTTAATTCTTTATTATTACAATTTTTTATTATTATTATTATTAAAATTGTTATTATTATTATTATTATTATTATTATTATTATTATTATTATTATTATTATTATTATTATTATTATTATTAATATTATTATTACTGCTATTATGATTATTGTTCATTCATTTTCTTGTCGGCTTAGTCCCTTTATTAATCCAGGGTCCATTAGTATTTCAACCCATCTCTGGGAAACATCCACAAACACTCATTCACACACACTCATACACTACGGACAATTTAGCCTACCCAATTCACCTGTACCACATGTCTTCGGACAGTGGGGGAAACCGGAGCACCTGGAGGAAACCCACGTGAATGCAGGGAGAACATGCAAACTCCACACAGAAACGCCAACTGAGCCAAGGCTCGAACCAGCGACCCAGCGACCTTCTTGCTGTGAGGCGACAGCACTACCTACTGCGCCACTGCTTTGCCCCATTATTATTATTATTATTATTACTGCTATTGTTGTTATTATTATGATTATTATTATTAGTAGTAGTAGTAGTAGTAATATATATTAATTATTTATGTTAATTCCTTATTTGTAGTAGTAGTAGTATTCTTGTCATTAGTGGTAGTAGTTCTATTTAATTATTTATTTATAATTTATTATTATTATTAGTAGTAGTAGTAGTATTTATTATTTAGTTTTATTTATCATTAATTGTTGTTGTTGTTGTTGTTGTTATTAACATTATTATTGTTACTGTTATTATTCTTATTAGTAGTAGTAGTAGTAGTGGCATAATTCATAATTTTGTTCTTTATTTTTATAGTTAATATTAGTATTAATCATAACAACAACAACAACAACAACATTTAAAAAGCACTCAGCCACCATTTATTTCCATGTAAAATTACTAACCCAGCCAACAACACAAAAATATATATGAAAAATATAATGAATGAGTGAATTGAATGAATGCATTTGGCAGTTAAATGTATTAAATAAAGCATTCATATATTATATAAAAACTTAAGTGTTTAAAGTGCAATAACTATTAAAATAAAATGATATAAACATATTAATGGACAGATGAATATATGATCAATTGAATGAATGAATGAATGAATGAATGAATGAATGAATGAATGATGGATAATGTATTTAATATAACATCCATCCATATAACATATATGTGCTTGACCTGACCAGATTATTAAAAAACATTTATATAATAACACTAACAATGATTCCTGTTGGTGTCTGTTAAACTTTGGTAAAAATCCATTTAACTGGCCTCTTTTTAAAGCCTTGTTCCTTTAATTAGACCCTTCAGCACTATGGGTAAATTTTCCAAGTTCTGACAACACAGCAAGATCACTCTAATCTTTCGTTTTAATATTAAGACATAAGATGTTAGTGACTGCGCACACAGGGAATACGAGAAAGCCAAGTGTGTGTGATTAAACATGCGGTTTTCCTGACCCTCTCTGACAGTGAATGAAGCGCAGACGTCAACTCTTAACCTGTGATACGAGCACAGCATCTTCACTGTATCACACCACTGAGAGAAAAAAACCATGAAGACGCTGCCAAGGCCAGAGAAGAGCTGCTTTCAGGAGCAGCTGGCAAACGTTATTATTATTATTATTAGTAGTAGTAGTAGTTGTAGTATTACTATTATTAGTATTATTATTAGTATTACTGCCATTATTATTATTATCATTACTGCTATTTATTAATATTATTACTGCTATTAATATTAGCAGCAGCAGCAGTAGTAGTAGTAGTAGTAGTATTTATTTATTATTTGTGTTTTAATTCTTTATTATTACAATTTTTTATTATTATTATTATTAAAATTGTTATTATTATTATTATTATTATTATTATTATTATTATTATTATTAATGTTATTACTGCTATTATGATTATTGTTCATTCATTTTCTTGTCGGCTTAGTCCCTTTATTAATCCAGGGTCCATTAGTATTTCAAACCATCTCTGGGAAACATCCACACACACATTCACACACACACTCATTCACTACGGACAATTTAGCCTACCCAATTCACCTGTACCACATGTCTTCGGACAGTGGGGGAAACCAGAGCACCTGGAGGAAACCCACGCGAATGCAGGGAGAACATGCAAACTCCACACAGAAACGCCAACTGAGCCAAGGCTCGAACCAGCGACCCAGCGACCTTCTTGCTGTGAGGCGACAGCACTACCTACTGCGCCACTGCTTTGCCCCATTATTATTATTATTATTATTACTGCTATTGTTGTTATTATTATGATTATTATTATTATTAGTAGTAGTAGTAGTAATATATATTAATTATTTTTGTTAATTCCTTATTTGTAGTAGTAGTAGTATTCTTGTCATTAGTGGTAGTAGTTCTATTTAATTATTTATTTATAATTTATTATTATTATTATTAGTAGTAGTAGTATTTATTATTTAGTTTTATTTATCATTAATTGTTGTTGTTGTTGTTGTTATTAACATCATTATTGTTACTGTTATTATTCTTATTAGTAGTAGTAGTAGTAGCATAATTCATAATTTTGTTCTTTATTTTTATTGTTAATATTAGTATTATTCATAACAACAACAACATTTAAAAAGTACTCAGCCACCATTTATTTCCATGTAAAATTACTAACCCAGCCAACAACACAAAAATATATATGAAAAATATAATGAAAGAGTGAATTGAATGAATGCATTTGGCAGTTAAATGTATTAAATAAAGCATTCATATACACTGAAAAAAATAATTCAGAGACGATTCCTTGAATTTACTCAATTTTTTTACGTTAAGTGGTTGTAAACAATTTATTTGTGTTAAATTTAAACAAACAAATTAGGTTGAACATTATTCAACTTAATTTGATTGTTTAAATTCAACACAAATAAATTGTTTGCAACAGTTCTGCATGCAACACTTTTTTCAGTGTATCATATAAAAACTTAAGTGTTTAAAGTGCAATAACTATTAAAATAAAATGATATAAACATATTAATGGACAGATGAATATATGATCAATTGAATGAATGAATGAATGAATGAATGAATGAATGATGGATAATGTATTTAATATAACATCCATCCATATAACATATATGTGCTTGACCTGACCAGATTATTAAAAAACATTTATATAATAACACTAACAATGATTCCTGTTGGTGTCTGTTAAACTTTGGTAAAAATCCATTTAACTGGCCTCTTTTTAAAGCCTCGTTCCTTTAATTAGACCCTTCAGCACTATGGGTAAATTTTCCAAGTTCTGACAACACAGCAAGATCACTCTAATCTTTCGTTTTAATATTAAGACATAAGATGTTAGTGACTGCGCACACAGGGAATACGAGAAAGCCAAGTGTGTGTGATTAAACATGCGGTTTTCCTGACCCTCTCTGACAGTGAATGAAGCGCAGACGTCAACTCTTAACCTGTGATACGAGCACAGCATCTTCACTGTATCACACCACTGAGAGAAAAAAACCATGAAGACGCTGCCAAGGCCAGAGAAGAGCTGCTTTCAGGAGCAGCTGGCAAACGCACAGACGCTCACGCACAAGACCTCCGACTGGCAGACACTCAACACAACACTCCAGCCTGAGCAAGAGAGAGAGAGATTCACACACACGCACACACACACACAAAAACACAGTGGCTTTCATCTTCTCAATGAATGAAGCAGCTCCAGGCGTTTCAAAGAGAGAAGCATTCACCTGCTCACGGCTCAAGGAGCTCCAGTCCAGAAACGGAGAGCAAATGGAAAAGCTGAAGACTAAAGCAGGCTTGACCCGCTGCACTAAACCACTATACACACTCCTGCTAGAAAACAGACCACGCACACGCACACACACACACACAATACAATTACATCAGGACAGACCAATCCATTATGAGAATCCAAAAATAGAATGGAACAGAATAGAACAGAATAGAGTGAAATGGAACAGAACAGAGTGAAATAGAACAGAATAGAATAGAATAGAATAGAATAGAATAGAATAGAATAGAATAGAATAGAATAGAATAGAATAGAATAGAACAACAGTGTGGAATAGAATAGAATAGAATAGAATAGAATAGAATAGAATAGAATAGAATAGAATAGAATAGAATAGAATAGAATAGAATAGAATAGAATAGAAGAGTAGAGTGGGAGAGAATAAAATAGAAGAGCAGAGTGATTTAGATTTTTTTTTTATTATTATTTTATTTGATTATTTATTATAATAGAGTGAAATGGATTAAAATAGAATACAATTGCAGTGTGGAATAAAATAGCGTGAAAAAGAATAGAATAACAGAGTGGAATAGAATAGAGTGAAATGGAATAGAATAGAGTGAAACGGAATAAAATAGAGTGAAATGGAATAGAATAGAGTGAAATGGAATAAAATAGAATAAAAATAGAATAGAATAGAGTGAAATGGAATAAAATAGAACAAAATAGAATAGAACAGGAGAGTGGGATAGAATAGAGTGAAATAGAATACAATAGAACAGCAGAGTTGAATAAAATAGAGTGAAATGCAATAAAATAGAATAGCAGAGTGGAATAGAATAGCATGAAATAGAATAGAATAAAAAACAGAGCGTTATAAAATAGAGTGAAAAGAATAGAATAGAACAGCAGAGTGAAATAGAATAGAATAGAATAGAATAGAATAGAGTAGAATAGAATAAAATAGAATAAAATAGAATACCAGAGTGAAATAGAATAGCATGAAATAGAACAGAATAAAACAGCAGAGTGGAATAGAATAGAGTGAAATGTAATAGTGTGAAATGGAATAAAATAGAAATAGAATAGAATAGAAGATAATAGAATATAATAGAATAAAACAGATTAGAATAAGATGGACTACAATAGAACAGAATGGCGAGGAATGGAATAGAATGTTATCGAAAATAATAGAACAGGGGTCATTGGAATTGAATAAAACGGAATGAAAAAAATACAATAAAACAAAATAGAGTGTAATGGAACAGAATGGAGTGGCATAGAATAGAGTAGAATTTAAAAGGGTGGAATGGAATGGAATGGAATGGAATGGAATGGGAAGGAATGGGATGGAATGGGATGGAATGGAATAGAACAGAATGAAAAAGAATAAATAGAAGAAAATAGAGAGAAAAAGAATAGAATATAATTGAACTGAAAAGAATAGAGTGGAATAGTATAGAGTGGAATGGAGCTGAATTAAATAGAGTGGAAAATAACAGAATATAATACAGTCTAATGGAATCAAATAGAATAGAGTGAAATGGAATAGAATAAAATGGAACAGAGTGGAATGGAATTGAATAGAGTGGAATAGAGTAGAATGCAATGGAGAGTAAAAGAGTAGAATATAATAGTGGAATTGAATTGGATAGAGTGGAATGGAAAATAAGAAAATAGTGTAATAGAATTTAATAGAGCTGAATAGAGCAGAATAGAATAAAATTAAACAGGGTGGAATGAAAAATAATAGAAAAGAGTGGAATATAATTGAACAGAGTGGAACTGATCAGAAAAAGAAAAAAATAGAGTGCAATGAAACAGAATAAAGTGGAATAAAAAAAAGAGTAGAACGCAATACAGTAGAAAATAATAGAATATAATAGAGTGAAATGGAATAGAAAAGAGTAGAACAGAAAAGAGTTGAATGGAATCAAATAAAATAGAGTGAAATAGAATAGAACACAATGGAGTGGATTAGAAAAAAATAGAGTGGAATAGAATGTGACAGAATGGAATAGAGTGGAAATATTAGAATATAACAGAGTGGAATGGAATAAAATAGAATAGCATAAAATAGAATAGAATGGAATAGTATAGAATACAATGGAGTGGACTAGAATATAATAAAGTGATATAGAATTGAATAGAATAGAGTGAAATAGAATGGAATAGAATAAAGTGGAATAGAACAGAATAGAATAATTCAATAGAACAGAATAGAGTGGAGTCGTTTAGAATACAATGGAGTAAAATGGAATAGTATAGAATGGAATAGAATAGAATGGAATAGAATAGAATAGAATAGAATGAAGTAGAAAAGAAGAAAATGGAGTGGAATAGAATAGATTGGAATAATAGAACAATATAGAATTTATTAGGATAAACATCTTATAGAACAATAAAACAATAGAAATAACATAAAACAGACAGAACGATAGATGGACAGACATAGAGAGAGAGAGAAAGACTGACAGTTTTAGCCTTCTTTAACAGCCGAAACACTTCACAGCTTCAAGACAGACCAATAATCTGAGAGAAAAACGTAAATGATGCAATCACAAAAATGACAATTAACACGCCGATGAGTTCTCTCTCCATCTTGGAGGACGATAAAACGCTCCTGTAGCTTCTTCACAGACTAAAGAGAAACTACAGGTGATTAAAGAGAAGCAAAGTATTCCAGTAAAAGCGGGAAGAGCGAGTCAGCCCAGATTTATCCCTTCACGGCCTTTTGACACTAAATTAAACCGTTGAGTCCATTCCCTGCGCCAGCTAGTTATCTTTCTGGGCTAATTTAACACTATAATTTACGTTCCGTATAAAATACGTCTCCGATATGGCGCTGTCGAGGCACTACATCATTCCTGCCGAGTGCTCCGGTTTCTGCGAAAAGGACGGAATTAGATCATATTCATGATGCAATTAAACACTTCAGTGGGAATCAATGTAAAACTGATGAGCCCTGAAAACAATGCATATGGCAGGGAACATTAGAACGCATTACCTTCCGCTGGAAACCCTCGGCAGATGCAATTTAAACCCCTCCAACACTCACGGGCTGCCGTCGCCGCGGCCTCATAACGCGCAGCCATAATAAATGAATTTTTCACAAAATTATTCAACTACTAAATTGCCCATGGTAACTGAATATCAGATGAAAGTGATGTGAATTATTAAGAAGAGATACTGTTTGTTCTTAGCCGGAGTATAATAACCGCACAAATGAGGAGGAGAGAGTGTGTGTGTGTGCAGGCAGAGTTGTTCGTAATAAACAGAAGTTGCTGTGTGACTGTGTTCACCTGCTGTGATGATGGCATTGACCATTTCCCAGTGGGCTCAAGTGCAGGATTGTGGGCGTTCTTGTAGAACTAGAGAAAATTAGCAAGCGGTTGGAACTTTTTTTTTTTTGTGGTTCTTGTTGTAGGCCCGATGCAAAAATGCTTTTAAAACTTATTTCTAACAAAGCAGAGCAGAGGTGTGTCTGTAACATTGGGCCCTCAATTTAAGAAATCATAATGTTTGTAAATCCCTCGAGACCCATAAAACCTTCTGTACAAAGATGTGCAACTTTAACCCCAGTGTCATGAAAAAAAGAAAGGGGAGGATGGATAAATGGAATCATTGATGGAACAATAGAATGACAGACCGAATTAAAAATAAAATGATAGATAAAACACTAGAATGATAGAATGAAAGAGTGATAGAACAATAAAAAGATCGAGATTACGATATATAAGCAGGTAGGTAGGTAAATAGATGTAACAATAAGACGTTAGCTCGAAGGAAGGAAGGAAGGAAGGAAGGAAGGAAGGATGGATGGATGGATGGATGGATGGATGGATGGATGGATGGATGGATGGATGGATGGATGGATGGATGGATGGATGGATGGATGGATGGATGGATGGATGGATGGATGGATGGATGGATGGATGGATGGATGGATGGATGGATGGATGGATAGAAAAATAGAACACTAGCTAGAATGATAGATAGAATAATAAAGCGATAGAAGGATAGAGCAATGGATAGAATAAAAAAGGATACAGCAATAGAATGATAGAGATAATATAACAATAGGAAGAATGATTGATAGATAAAACAAAAGAACAAGAGGAGTGACAAAGATAGAATGATTGATAGAATGAAAGAATGATAGATAATAAGAGAACAAAAGAATGATAGATAAAACAATAGAAGTAAAGAATGACTGATAGAACAATAGAAGATTGAGATGACAGAAAAGTGGATGGATGGATATATGATAGAATGATAGACAGAACAGAGGAGCGATAGATAAAATAATTAAGATAAGGAAGGATTGATGGATGTATGGATGGATGTATGGATGTATGGATGGATGGATGGATGGATGGATGGTTTAATAGAACCATAGCTAGAATGATAGATAGAACAATAGAACGAAGAAATGATAGAACAATAGAACGAAAGAATGAAAGACAGAACAATAGAATGAAATAATGATAGATAATACAATAGAACAAAATAATGATAGATAGAACATTAGAAGTAAAGAATGATTGATAGAACAATAGTATGAAAAAGTGATAGAACATTAGAAGTAAAGAATAATTGATAGAAAAATAGAACAAAGGAATGATAGATAGAACAACAGAAAATTGAGATGACAGAAAAATGGATGAATGAATGGTTGGATGGACGATTTATGATAAAACGATAGGAAAATTAGATAGAACAACAAAACGATTAAGGGATGGATGGATGGATTTATGAATGGATGGGTGGATGGAGTAATACAACAATAGATAGAATGATAAAAAGACAGATAAAAGAAAAGAATGATAGAATAACAGAACGATTGAGCAACAATAGATAGATGGAGAGAGACAGACAGACAGACAGAAGATAGAATGATAAATAGATAGATGAATGGATAGATGGAACAATAAAATGTTAGCTAGAAGAATAGAAGAATAGATAGAATGATAGAACAATAAAGATAAAGACGGACGGACGGACGGACGGACAGAGACAGACAGACAGACAGACAGACAGACAGACAGACAGACAGACAGACAGACAGACAGACAGACAGACAGACAGACAGACAGACAGATAGATAGATAGATAGATAGATAGATAGATAGATAGATAGATAGATAGATAGATAGATAGATAGATAGATAGATAGATAGATAGATAGATAGATAGATAGATTTTGAAGGTACCATACACACATTTCACCACAGCTTTTACTATAATTTAAGTCATGTTTAACTTCTTCAAAATGTCCAGCCATCACATATATGTAACATACTTGTCAAACTTAATGCAGCTGAATTGTGCGAGACAATCTTGTTGTTTTCTGAAGACAAAAAAAAAAGTCTTTGTGCGACCCAGCGCAGAATCTACAGCACTGAAGTTAACCAGAGGAAAATGTGTAGAAAGAGCGACTGAGGGAGCATTTTGGAGCAATTAAGCATAATTTCTGACAATGTGAGTTTCTGCCTCTTGAAACGGTAATTACACATAATAATGCTTTAATCCGTCCATCACGGCCGAGGTGAAAGAGAGGGTCGTGCTAAAGTGCTCCAGGGTCACATGGTGTCAGGACAAAAGCTAGAGGTCGCACAACACCACGACAAGCGGCCCATCATGAGCGCGCACACACATACAATTATACACTCCTGCTGGAAAACAGACCACACATACAGCTGAAGTCAAAATGATTCGCCCTCTGTGAATTTTATCAAATATTTCCCAAATGACGTTTAACAGAGCAGGGAATTTCTCACAGTATTTCCAACAATATTTTTTCTTATTTGTTTTATTTCGGCTAGAATAAAAGCAGTGTTTAATTTTTTTTTAAGCTATTTTAACCCTTTACCTGCTTTACTAAACAGTTAACCATGTTTTTTTAAATGATGACTGTTAAAGTCATTTAAATAATTACTCTTTTAAATAATGTTTTTTCACAGCATTGTTGGTTTACAAAAAAATTAAACATTCTTTTGCACTACTACACTTGATTTTGGTTTTATTGTAAAAAAGAAACAAACAAACAACAAAACATGTTAAATGAGAATCTGAAATATTTTATCGCATCAAAAAATAAAGATGATTTAGTATTGAAAATGTTTTATTCTAAATATTTTATTAAATAAATTGGTCTTACACTTATATTTTCAGATTTTTCATAGTATATCTATTCATTCCGGTACTATTACCATAAACTGACATATCAACCATTTGGTAGAGGTTGATACTTTAGAAAAATGATGGCATGTGTTTAAAAAATGCATTGAATGTGTTAACTAGTGTCATTAGAAGTTAGGAAATAAAATACAAACATTTTTATTTTTCAAAAATCCACAAAAACATTCAGGACAAGAAGAAAAGTATGGATGGATGGATGGATGGATGGATGGATGGATGGATGGATGGATGGATGGATGGATGGATGGATGGATGGATGGATGGATGGATGGATGGATGGATGGATGGATGGATGGATGAAGGGATGGATGGATGGATGGATGGATGAAGGGATGGATGGATGGATGGATGGATGAAGGGATGGATGGATGGATGGATGGATGAAGGGATGGATGGATGGATGGATGGATGGATGAAGGGATGGATGGATGGATGAAGGGATGGATGGATGGATGGATGGATGGACGAAGGGATGGATGGATGGATGGATGAAGGGATGGATGGATGGATGGATGGATGAAGGGATGGATGGATGGATGGATGAAGGGATGGATGGATGGATGGACGGATGGATGAAGGGATGGATGGATGGATGGATGGATGGATGGATGGATGGATGGATGAAGGGATGGATGGATGGATGGATGGATGAATGGATGGATGGATGGATGGATGGATGGATGGATGGATGGATGGATGGATGGATGGATGGATGGATGGATGGATGGATGGATGGATGGATAGATTTTTTTCTTGGTGGGGTAGTTAAGGGTTAAAGTCAACATTATTAGCCCTGGTAAAGTCTAGATTGGATATGTGGCTGGCCGGAAGTGCGATACGCACATCAATATAGCAGCATTTTTTTATGAGACTGCATAACAATAATTAATATTTTTACAGTACTGTGGGTTTAGGGTTGAGGTAGGAATAGACATTAAAAATACAATTTATTGGGTAATTTAATAAATAACATAAATAATACTCAGTACAACTACTGTTTTTACAGTGCTGTGGCGGTTGGGTTTAGGGTTGAGGTGGGGTTAGACATTAATAAAATTCAATAAATAGAAAATTAAATAAATATTCTCATTCACTTCCGGCCGCAACCATATATGATCTAGCAACAACTATTAGCCCCCTTAAGCATGTTGTTTTGATTGTCTACAGAACAAACCATCATTATACAATGACTTGCCTAATTACCCTAACCTGCCTAGTTAACCTAGTTAAGCCTTTAACCCTTGGGGAAGTTTTTATAATTTGGCCGTAACTTTTTCTCTGTTTCTGCTAGCAGAATGATTTTTGGTGATAAGTCTTATTTTGACACATTTTGAGAAAGTGCTTTGAATATTTTTTTTTAAACTCAAAAAAACACTTTTTATATGGAAAATATGTAATTTTGTGTGTTTTTTCGCCAAATCACAGATATAATTTATGAATTCAGGAATTAAAGAGTTAAAATCTAAACAATTTAGTAGTTTTGATCAGGACTGAGGTTGATTAACATTTATGCAAAAACAATAGAAAGAAATATGTATCTGATGCATTTCTACAGCAGTTTAATTCAGTGGATGTTTTCATCCCCAACATAACAGAAGGGTAGCTAATTTGAAAAGTGCACAAGGGTTAAATGTCACTTTAAGCTGAATACTAGTATCCTGAAAAATATCTAGTCAAATATTATGTTTCGTCATCATGGAAAAGATAAAAGAAATCAGTTACTAGAAGTTATTAGTTCTGACTTCAACATTACACACACAAAATCTCTCTCTATGTTCTGGCAAAAGTCCAAAATAAAATTGGAAAAGTTTAAACATTTCAGAATAGTTCATTTAAACTAAATAGATAACTCAGAATTTACAAAATTGCTTAAATAAATAACTCTCACTGAAATCTTACTCAAAAGTCAATTAAATGTAACCTTCCTTGCTGATTTGGGCTAGCAATAGCATGCAACAAAATCAAGGTTTGAAGGGTGGGGGGAAACCGATAAGTCCTTCAAAATGTTGCTCAGCGGCTTCTTGTTTTATCAGGGAATGTCAAGATGTTAGCATGGCTCAGTTGGCCCCTGCTGGTAAATGTCTTTACTACAGCAACTGGATGCAAAACAACACCTTTCAGTGCAATTCAAAAGGGTCATGTCTGCAGGGAATGTGAACAAAACATAATAACTCTGATCTAAACACCCGTTTAAACAGCTTCATTTAATGAATCTGTCAGAGACATGTCAAGGTAAAAATCCGAGCGGTAACAGAAATAAAATCTGGATATTAACAAAAAACTGAGATTCCTATTATTTTATACACATTATTTATACACAGTGGCTAGACATACATTAAGTAAATACAAAACTTGTATATTGGATGCGATTAAGCAGCATTAATCATTTTACAGCACTAATAAATAAATAAATATATAAATATAATTTGAAAACATAAAAAATTGCATATTTTCATATTTTAAAATTTAAAATAAATTAAACAACTTATGATGTAACAACATGGGTAGATCAAATACATGTGTTTAAATTTTAATAAGATACATTTTTTATTTTTTTATAAATAAATAAATAAATAAATAAATAATAAACTGATAATAATAATTTAATACTAACACTAATAACAATAATAATAATAATAATAATAATAATAATAATAATAATGTTACAGTAAAATAATAGTATTAATAATACTATTATTAACACTTTTAATTAATATTATTATCATTATTAATAATTATAATATTTAATCTCTTTTAAATAAAAGTATCAATAACATTATTTTAAAAACTTTTAATTGATAATAATAATAATAATAAGATAATAATAATAATAGTAATATAAAAAATAAAGCAACAGTAAAATAATAGTATCAATAGCAGCATTAATAATAATAATAATAATAATATAATAATAATACAAATAATAATAATAATAATAATAATAATAACAACAACAACAACAACAACAACAACAACAACAACAACAACAACAACAATGTTATTGTAAAAAATAATAATAATCATAAAATAAAAGTAACAATGTTATTGCAAAGTAATAGTATTATAAAAATAATTATATATATAAAATAACAGTAAATAATAAATAATAGTAAAAAATAATTCCGGTAAAATATAAGTATTATTATTAATATTATTAACACTTTAAATTAATAATAATAATTATAATGTTGTTGTAAAATAATACTATTAATAATAGTATTATTCGTATGCAATTGTTATATTAATTTATTTATTTACTTAATTGTTTATTTAATAATAATAATAATAATAAATATAGAAATAATGATAATACGTATGTTGTTGTAAAATAAGAATAATAAAATAATAGTCACAGTAAAATAATAGTATTAATAATAGTATTATTAATACTCTTGATAATAATAATAATAATAATAATAATACTGTTATTGAAAAAATAATAGTGCTAATAATCATTTTAATAAAGAATCTAATGCGCAATAATTTGTATAAAAAGGGCCTCATAATAACAACAACTTTATATGAAAAAAAAACCTCCATGAAAACCATAAAATACATGGTATCCCCACCCGATTCTATCACTGCACTTTGGCAGTATTTTTTGTTATCGAGGGAGTCTATTTTTTGAGCGATTATGATATTCCCCGGCTTAATTCCATTATAACTTCACTTAATCTAATCTGAGCGTGTGTGACAGAGAGCAAGCTTTCCAAATGACTCCCAGCAGCTCCAGCGAACATGAGAGTAATGCTAACACAAACACAAACAAATGATACCTTTGTACCCTGTGTCATTTGTACTCCATGCAGGAGGACTCACTAACACCAGCCACGTTTTTTTGCCCTCTCTCTCTCTCTCTCTCCCTCTCTCTGTCTGTTTGTGACCACTTCACCAGCAAAATGAAGAGGAAAGACAACAAATCACTCTCAAACCTGCTGCTGTTGTTCCACAAGCCATCAACGCTCCTCTCCCGCCCGGCCACGTCAATACTGAAGAGTGATGGCCGTTTGCTATATGATTGCCTTTTTTTATTTTCTCTCCCTCGCTCACCTTTCTCTATTCTTCCTCCGAGCGCCTAATCAGTACAGCGAGGCCGAAACAAAAGAGGGATTGTCTCTTTAACTGAGAGCAGCACTGTATCACAGCTTTCTTCCCCATTTCCCCGCTTTATTAGCGGCGCGGCGGACCACTGTTTATACTAGTGGGTATTCCGTGTTTGCTGGAACAATTACAGTATGACAAATGGTCCATCAACGCCATCTATCAGAGGCCGCTTGACAGGAATCCTATACGCAGGGCGGCCATTCGTCCCCTGCCTGCCTTCTCCTGGGCACCATGCTTCAGTATCCATGACAACACGCAAGCCGCTTGCCGTGCGCGCCGCTCCTTGATGAGAGATGGCACCAGGGAGCGCCTCTGGAAATTAGCCTCTGACATCCCGCCCCCGAAACGCACGCTCTGAAGCATCCCAACCCCCGAAGGCTTAGTGCACGCATAAATTGGTGCCGTGACCCGGATGGCTCTTTGCCATCCAAAATGCAAAAGTTAAAAATGTTTAAAAAGCAGTGCTGGTTTTAAAACAAATACTATTTTATCAAATGTTGTCCCTCTGTAACAAAACATTTATCAATTTTGTTTATAGTTCACCCCCCCCCCCCCCCCCCCCAAAAAAAAGTAATAATTTACTCATACAAGAAAGCTGAACCATTTAAAAAATTACAAACTGCTTATGTACAATAAGCTTTATATACAAAAAGCCTCCGATAAGCACACTCTGAAGCATCCTAACCCCAAGATACTTTGTGTATGCAAAAATTGGTGCCATGACCCGGATGGCTCTGCGCCATCCAAAATACAAAGCTAAAAATGTTTAAAATGCAGTGCTGGTTTTAAAACAAAGTTAATGTTTTATCAAATGTTGTCCCTCTATAACATAACATTTATCAACTTTGTTTATAGTTCATCATGAAAATTCATCATTTACTCATACAAGAAAGGTGAACCATCAAAAAATGACAAACTACTAATATACAATAAGCTAAAACAACCACAATTCTTGAGTTTTTTTAGACAACTTAATTGTTTAGTTTTCAACCCAGTATTAGAGATGACACCTGAGAGCGCCTCTGAAAATTAGCCTTTGACATCCCGCCTCCAAACGCAGGCTTTAAAGCATCCCAAAAGCTTTGTGCATGCAGAAATTGGTGCCATGACCCAGATGGCTTTGTGTCGCCCAAAATACAAAGTTGAAAATGTTGTCCGTCTATAACAAATCATTTATCAATTTTGTTTATTAAAAGAGATGAGTGTCTATTTGTCTATTTAAAGAGATAGTTCACCATAAATGAAAATCATCATTATGTACTCTTTATCTGTTTCAAATTCTTTGACTTTCTTCTGTTAAATACAAGGAAGCTGAACTTTTTGAAAATGGTGCCGTGACTGAAGCCAAACACACACACACACACCTAATATACACTTATATACATACTACTTTAAATTTCCTTCCCCGAAACACTCACACTCTGAAGCATACAAAGCCCCAAGAGCATAGTGCTTGCATTAATTGGTGCCGTGACCCGGATGGCTTTGCGCCACCCAAAATTAAAATGTAAAAATGTTTAAAAGGCATGCTACTTTAAAAAAAAATTTTTTTGGAATACAAGTAAATGTTTTATGAAATGTTGCCCCTCTATAACAAATCATCCCTCAAAATATGTTTTTAAAAAGGGTTTTAAAGTTAAATGTGTTTAATTAAGTTAAAAATTCAATTAGTCTTTGACATGTGTCTCTCTGTAGAATTCCAACCCCCAAGAACATGTTCAACCTTTTTTTTTTAAATGGTGCCATGACCCGGACAACTTCACCCCTCCCCCAGCCTGGAAAATAAATGAAGCCAAACACACACACACCTAATATACACTTATATACATACTACTTTAAATTTTATTTCCCGAAACACACACTCTGAAGTATACAAAGCCCCAAGTGTATAGTGCTTGCATAAAATGGTGCCGTGACCCAGATGGCTTTGCGCCACCCAAAATGCAAATGTAAAAATATTTTAAAAAGTCATGCTACTTTTAAAACATTTTTTGGAATACAAGTAAATATTTTATAAAATGTTGCCCCTCTATAACAAATCATCCCTCAAAATATGTTTAAAAAGGGGATTTAAAGTTAAATGTGTTTAATTACATTCAAAACATTCAATATTTTCTCTGAAGTACCCCACTCTCCAAGAACATGGCGAACTTTAAAATGGTGCCGTGACCCGGACAACTTCACCCCTCCCCCAGCCTGGATAATAACTGAAGCCAAACACACACACACACACACACACCTAGAGATCTCACCAGCGCTGCTTATCTAAGCAAACTGAAGCCAGCACAAGATGGCTGATCGCCACTCCTGATATCCCATTATCCTCAGCAAATGTAAATACAATCACCCTCGTCCTGCAAAGCGAGCGGCGGATCGCACTTCAGCCCCGGAAAACAAGATTGACATTTCATTGAGCGGCCTTTTACGCTCTATATTAAACACAGGAAAGTATTTGCTTTGCAGCCAGGTTTGCAGTTGTTCATTATGCCTCACCTTTTGGCTTATTGATAGAGGGAACTCTGGGGTATTGGGAAGGAACTAAATTGCTCGGTGCGGAATAGATAATACGGGTTTAATAAAAGCGACGTTATATATGGGATTCGACCATCTCGCTAGACTGTGGGAAAGCTAAAATAAAAAGTGGGAGACGCAACAGAAGGATCGATATTCGGGAGGCAGACGGCAGGAGGCTGGAGCAGACGAGAGGGTCATAGACTGACCCCAGGGGTGACCTTTGTCTGCTCCCAAACAAATACTGTGGGAGACGGCTAAAAAGTATAATGTGGGTCACTGACATCTCACTTATTGTCTGTCATGAGCGATCGCACACAGGTCTTCTCGCAAGCTGCGTCTCGTGATAAGATGAATGAAGCAAATTGAGGCCGTTTTAAAAATTCAGTAGAGTCATATTTAAATGCACTAAAAAAAAATGATTCATTGGATTCACTACATTTAAGGTACAGTTGAAGTCAGAATGATTAACCCCCCTGAATTATTAGCCACACTGTTTATTTTCGCCCAATTTCTGTTAATCGGAGAGCCGATTTTTTCAGCACATTTCTAATCATAATAGTTTTAATAACTCATCTCTAATAACTGGTTTCTTTTATGTTTGCCATGATGACAGTAAATAATATCTGACTGGATATTTTTCAAGACACTTCTATACATCTTAAAGTCACATTTTAAGGCTAATCTAGGTTAATTAGGTTAACTAGGCAGGTTAGGGTAATTAGGCAAGCTAATCTATAACGACGGTTTGTTCTGTAGACAATCGAAAAAAGAAAAAATAAATAAATAAAAAAAATTATATATATATAGCTTAAAAGGGCTAATAATTTTGTTCTTCAAATGGTGTTTAAAAAATAAAAACTGCACTTAATTGTGCTCACAAACCATTCACATGGCCTCCATTTGCCAGGTGAGTGAAATTATACACTTATACCATCTGTATAAATGTATTGGTTTTATTTAAGATCATTTATCATTTATATTTTTCTTTAGAGCTGTAATGCACTACAGAATCTGACAGAGTGATTAGCAGTAGGCTCTAGAGCAGTCATTTGAAATGTTGTCATACAGTGTTATGCCTGGATTTCATCAATAGTCTTGCATTTACTAACACAGACTATAGCTGCGTCCCAAATCACACACTTATGCACTATTCTATGCCATTTTGTAGTATAAATAGTGTAAGTAGTGTGTTCACACTGAAAACTCTAACAATAATAAGTGCACTTTAATTACCCGGATGATGCACTCATTCAGCCGCTAAAATGAAGTGTGTAATGATGGACACTTCAAGCACTCAACGCCCACAGGTTTGCTTACGTAGTGGAAAGGGCGGAGCTATCAGACGCACATGTTGAATAACTTTATTTATTTTGGATGGTGAACGCTTATGGCTGCGTCCGAAACCGCATACTTCCATACTATATAGTACGCTAAAATCAGTATGCGACCAGAGTAGAATTCGAAAATCAGTAGGCGAGAAGTACCCGGATGACTTACTACTTCCGGCGAGATTCTGAAGTGTGCATCCCATGCACGCTGCGCTATCCCATAATGCCCCGTGAGAGAATTCATGAATGGAAGTGATCCGACGCAACTGACAAAGGTAGGTCACGTGACCATGACAAAATGGCGTATGTAGTACGTCCGAATTCCATTCATACTTTTCACATTCATACTGTATAGAACGTACTTGTCTAACGGCCGAGTAGTACGTTTAAATTCAAATGCAGTACCTACTGAGTAGTAGGCGGTTTCGGACGCAGCCAAATTCTCCTACGAGAGTGATTATAGCGCCTACCGATGGTGAATGCAGCAATACTCACGGCAGGTATTATTTGATAATTCGGTCGTTTATTTCACTGATTTGGCAACAGTCAAACGTCATCAGGGAAATGGTTTGAATTTCCGCTTAGTAAAAAACATTAGTGTGCCATTTGGGACGCCACTACACACATATACTATGCTGTTGATTGTGTAAGTGCATAAGTACATAGTGCATGAGAGAATAGTGTATAGTGTGCCATTTGGGACGCAGCTAGAGTGATTAGTAGTAGGCTCTAGAACAGTCATTTGAAATGTTGTCATACAGTGTTATGCCTGGATTTCATCAATAGTCTTGCATTTACTAACACAGACTATAGCTGCGTCCCAAATCGCTTACTTATGCACTATTCTACGCCATTTTGTAGTATAAATAGTGAAAGTAGTGTGTTCACACTGAAAACTCTAACAATAATAAGTGCGCTTTAATTACCCGGATGATGCACTCATTCAGCCGCTAAAATGAAGTGTGTAATAATGGACACTTCAAGCACTCAACGCCCACAGGTTTGCTTACGTAGTGGAAAGGGCGGAGCTATCAGACGCACATGTTGAATAACTTTATTTATTTTGGATGGTGAAAGCAAAATTCTCCAACGAGAGTGATTATAGCGCCTCCCGATGGTGAATGCGACAATACTCACGGCAGGTATTATTTGATAATTCGTTTCTTTTTTCACTGATTTGGCAACCGTCAAACGTCATCAGGGAAACGGTTTGAATTTCTGCTTAGTAAAAAAACATAAGTGTGCCATTTGGGACGACACAACATACATATGCTATCCTGTTGAGTGTGTAAGTGCATAAGTACATAGTGCATAAGTGCATAGTGTATAGTGTAAAATTTGGGACGCAGCATAAATCTGAAGTGTTTGGAAGTAATTCGCACTTTCCTCATGTCGAAAAACGTCATAAGAGCTATGTTTGGTGGCTCCATGTATTACAACAGTGATTTTAAAAGTCTAAAAACTTTATTGAAGTAGTGTACAACTAAGTACATGTGGTCAGTCGCAGGTAATGAAGTATTAAGCGTAAGTATGTCTCAGCAAAATGCTAGCAGGTGTCTGTAGCTCCGCCTCTTTGCCGGTGCGAACAAAATGACGATGGTTGGCCACGCCTACTGGTAGCTTCTTTTGTGTTCTTCAGAAACCTATGGGTGACGTCACGGATACTACATCCATATCTTTTACAGTCTATAGTAAATGTAGACTGCATGTTAACTGATATCATCACTCAAACTTTTCTCCTAAAGCATCTTTTTAAAGTGAACATCAGCTATGTAGGCCAGAATCTGAGTAGCGTGTATACAGCAGACAGAGTTAATACTCTATTACTGAAGTCATAAAACAGTATGCTGACCTGCCGAGTCGAGGAACTCATTTTAGTATCGTGCATTAAAATGCAAAATGTCAACAGCTATAACCATGTGCCAACGGCGTCCACATTGATGTGGCACAGCCTCTTTTCTCCTGGTTGGAAAGCCGACAGTTTTTGCAGAGACTTGGAGTCCTTAATTATCCCTCGACTTAGTCTAATTCAATCAACACAATTTCAATCTGCCGGCAAACAGGCAAAAACACTCGCGTCCCCTCCAGTAAGAGTCTGCAATACACACAAAGAGGAAGTGGAGCTGATGGAACAGATGAAAAGACGAAAACGAGATGCCACATAATCTCAACGCTTAAGTCACATCTTTATGAAAGCTTCTGAATGAACAGAGGCCTCGCAGTGAGACATTTACATGCGCTTTTCTCACACAAATACATGCTCTGACATTACTATCAAAATAGCATGGGAAATCCATGGTAATATTATGGTTTTACATATGCAGTTACAAGTGGAAGTGAAGTAAAAACACAAACAAACAAAAAATACATCGCTTTCTTCAGCAATCAATGCATTTTGCACATTTTTTAGTATCTTAATGTAAAACAAATTTAATAGAATACAAATTATAATATTTATTGATATATAAACATTTAACAGCAATATTTTTGCATATATATATATATATATATATATATATATATATATATATATATATATATATATATATATATAAATAAATAAATAAATGGATGTACAGTATGTATCCATTTACATATATGTGTGTAAGTATATGTATTATGTATGTATAATACATATACATATTACAAACATACATATATGTTTGTAATATGTGTGTGTGTGTGTGTGTGTGTGTGTGTGTGTGTGTGTGTGTGTGTGTGTGTGTGTGTGTGTGTGTGTGTGTGTGTGTGTGTGTGTTTGTGTGTGTGTGTGTGTGTATACATACATACACACACATACATACACACATATATATATATATATATATATATATATATATATATATATATATATATATATATATATATATATATATATATATATATATATATATATATATATATATATATATATATACAGGGCTTAGCATAAACAAGTACACCCCTCACAAATCTCTCTTTTAAATTCGTATTTTTAATAGGAGCTATAAATTATATTTGTGCATATACATTAGATTAGTCAGTATTGAGGCCAAATCTGGAGCTTATCTAACAAAATAACCTATCATAACGGTCCAAAAACTAGTACACCCAAATTTATGTTATAGAAAAATATCAAATACAAATTTTTTAAAAAGAAAAAATTGAAAAGCAAAAAAAAAGAAAAAAAAAGTTTTCTCATTTTTTATTTTTTTGCAATATTTTGCTTGAATTTAATTGTATTATCATTTTTAATAGATATATCAGTTTAATAAATCTGCTTTGTTTATATGCACCAAAATACATTGCCTATATTCACTGAGACAATATTCATTTTCAAAATGGGGTGTACGCATTAATGCACTGTATTTTACGTATATATATATATATATATATATATATATATATATATATATATATATATATATATATATATATATATATATATATATATATATATATATATATATATATATATAGCTTGATTCCAGGCTTAAGGTTCTTCTGTATATATATACTTTTTTTTCCATACAATTATATTTTTTTACAGTATGTCTGATAATATTTTTTTCTTCAGGAGAAAGTCTTATTTTTTTTCATTTTGCTCGAATAAAAGCAGTTTTTAAATATTTAAAAAACAATTTAAGGTCAAAATTATTAGCCCCTTTAAGCTATTTTTTTTTTGATAGTCTACAGAAAAAAACCAGCGATATACAATAACTTGCCTTATTACCCTAACCTGCCTAGTGTCACTTTAGTGTCTTAAAAAATATCTAGTCAAATATTATTTACTGTCATCATGACAAAGATAAAATAAATCAGTTATTAGAGATGAGTTATTAAAACTATTATGATTGTGAAACACATAGAAATGTGTTTAACAAATCTTCTTTCTGTTAAACAAAAATTGGGGAAAAAATAAACAGGGGGATTATAATTCAGAGGGTTTTTATAATTCTGATTGCAACTGTATAATTTATTATATAAATTTTAAAGCCAGAGCCATCAATCACAGATTAGTGAAGCCATTCTCCCATTTCATATATATATATATATATATATATATATATATATATATATATATATATATATATATATATATATATATATATATATATATATATATATATATGTGGCTGTATGTGTGTGTGTAAATAAATATATGTATATATTAAAAACTACATGATGCCGTGATTAAACAACAACCCACATACACAAAGCAATGTTTAAACTCAATCTATAAAGAGCAGTCCAGTCTAATCCTTTACATTTCAGACTTAACGGTTTCTGATCATTGATCAAGATCAATGAAGAAAAAAAAGTCATTGATCTGACCCAGCAGCAGTCATGAAGGCGGTCTTGACCTGACCTTAAACATTCTCTTGGGATCCTGATGCATCCTAACACACGCGCATGGACACAGACAGCGGCGCTCGCCTGCATTTAAAGGTCATTAGCTTTTAATTGCACGCTTAATTCCCTGTGAGCAAGACAAAGCAGAGGGAAAGCCGGACAGTCAGTCAAAGCAAAGCATCAGGAAAAGGAGCTCTCCATCAAAAGTGGAGAGGCTCCCCATCCAAGCAGCGTCCCACTCAGCGCTCGCAACACGTTATTAGATTTAATAAGCTCAAATAGCAGCCCGGCCCGCGCGGCATTATACAGCCGTTACCTCCTCGCCGACTGCCAAGACTGTTTTGCGGCAGCTTCAGACAGCCAGAGCCAACAATCGCAGATTAGTGAAGCCCTTCTCCCGTTTCAACAGAGGTTAATAAAAAGCGACAGGGCTAAGTCTGCTCTGATTAACTATGCTGAGAGATATTAGCGCAGTTTGTTACATCAGATCATTATTGGATTAAACGGCGCGCACGATGAAATTTTCATTTTCCATTTACAAGATGTACACACAAAAGCCGGCTCCGCGAGTACACTTGTCAGAACAAAGAGGGTATTATTTATTTTTTCTCCCCCTCCAACTGATGCCACAGTCTGACGGTGCTTCCCGGGTCAGACGCTTACTGTAATTGTTTCGCTAAAACAGCTAAAGATTAGGAAAGCATTTGCAGCAATTACCCTCGGCGAACACCTTTCGATTGCGAGCATCCGGAAAGCGTTTTCAGATGAGTTGAGCGTGTCAACATTTTTAGCTTTTCGTTCAGATCATGCTTGAACTTCAACCCGACCCAAACCTCCTCCCCAACCCTTAATCAAGCCGACTATTGAAGCTAGTTTCTTTCTACGCAGATTAAAGAGTTGCTGGGGGAAAATCAATGGAGGTCAGTGGAGAAGAGAAGTTATTTCAGCGCTGTGTTTATAAGCTTATCATTAGGCCTAATGAGAACAACAACACCAACAGATTAGAAAGTCTATATTTCAGAGGAAAGACAATTAAGCTATATCTGAAGACGTCGCCGTGTGGGACGTGCTAACAAAAGTTGAGCGTTTACTTCGATATGAAGCATTTGTAGGCGACTGAAATCAAGCATCGCTATTATGGTTTGCTAAGTGATCAGATTCCCAAGCAACAGCTGGATGTTTATCACACAGAACACTGATAAGCGGTGCATGCGCTTGGTTGTTTTTGTCCACTAGTTCATTAGAGTTAACTAAAACGATTTAAAGATAGATGACTTGGAATAATATGTAAACCAGGGCGTCACGGTGGTCATCTTACAGCAAGAAGGTCGCTGGTTTGAGCTTTGGCTGGGTCAGTTGGCATTTCTGTGTGGAGTTTGCCTGTTCTCCCCATGATCGCGTGGGTTTCCTCCTGGTGTTCCGGGTATCCCCCTTACAAGTCCAAACACATGTGCTATAGGCAAATTGGGAAGGTTAAATTGTCTGTAGTGTATGTGTGTGAATGAGGATGCATGGATGCTTCCCAGTGATGAGTTGCAGCTGGAAAGGCATACGCTGTGTAAAACATATGATGGATATGTTGGCGGTTTAAGTCCCTGCTACAAATTTACTCACTAAAGTCAACTAGTCGCGTTAAAAGAAACAAGTTTACTCACTAAAGTCAATTAATCCCTTTTAAAGCAACAAGTTTACTCATTAAAGTCAACTAATCACTAAAAACCAACAGATTTACTCCGATTTTTTAGGTTAACTAATCGCTTTAAAAGCAACAAATTTACTCACTAAAGTCAATTAATCCCTTCAAAAGCAATGAGTTTACTCACTAAAGTCAACTAATCCCTTTAAAAGCAACAAATTTACTCATTAAAGTCAACTAATCACTTTAAAACCAATGGATTCACTCAGATTTTATAGGTCAACTAACCCCTTTAAAAGCAACAAATTTACTCACTAAAGTCAACTAATCGCTTTGAAAACAACAAGTTTACTCACTTAATTCAACCAATCGCTTTAAAAGCAACAAGTTTACTCACTTAATTCAACCAATCGCTTTAAAAGCAACACGTTTATTCAAAGTCAACTAATCACTTCAAAACCAATGTATTTACTTAGCTTTATTTAAGGTGAACTAATCGATTCAAAGGCAACCGTTTAACTCACTAAAGTCAACTAATCGCTTTAAAAGCAAAAGTTTTACCCACTAAAGTCAACTAATTGCTTAATAAACAATGAGTTTCCTCACTTTAAGTAAAGTCAACTAATCACCTTAAAAGCAACGGCTTTACTCACCAAAGTCAACTAATTGCTTTAAAAGAAACAGGTTTACTTACTGTTTTGTTTCACTGTGTTAAACACCAAAACCGGGAGCAATAAATACTAAAACTAACATGTTTATACTCTATGAACAGCCCCTTTAACACTACCTGTACGATTCAGTAACACTGTGTTTTTCCCCCACACATCCGTCAATTAGCACATGCAGCGCTTCCACCAGCGATCATCTGTCTGATTGAGGCAGAAATATGAACTTTTGCTTCAGCCGCGCCACTCTTTTCACCCTCTAAAGAGAGAGGTCTGTCCCTGAGAGAGCCAAACCTGCTTCCAGCGGCAGAAGAAAGAGTGGGCTTCAATTAGTGTGTCTCCTGGGGTCCCCCGTCCCATTACCCGCCATAAATCCTCATGCTTTACGATTAGGTGCATAAAATGAGTCATCCATCTGGACAGTAAATAAAAGCTTGTCAGTGGCCTGACGCCAAAGCCTGAACACAGCTTCTTTTGAAACTCACCGCTCACACGTCACCAAAACAACACAAAACTGCATGCAGAGCTCCCAGATATTGGGAAAAAACTGACATGTATGGTGATATATAGTTTTTCAGAGATTTATATATATATGAAGGCAAAATTTCTAGCCCTCTTGTGATTTTTTTATTTAATTATTCATTCATTTGTTCATTTTCCTTCAGCTTAGTCCGTTTATTCAGCAGGGGTCAACACAACAGAATGAACCACCCTTATCCAACATATGTTTTACACAGCGGATGTGCTTTCAGCTGCAACCCAGTACTGGGAAACACCCATACACTTACGTTCCGCAATTCAGTTGATCCAATTCACCTATAGCGCATGTGTGGACTGTGGGAGAAACCAGAGGACACCCAAGCCAACAAGGGGAGAACATGCAAACTCCTGACAGATACGCCAACCCAGCCGCCAACCCAGCTGTTGGATTGGGTATTGTTTGGGGTTATTTCGATACCGGTGCTAATTCAATACTTTTAAAATGGTACCGGTGCCAAAACAGTGTCTGAAAAGAGATTATTTAGCCACAAAATTATGGTGGACGACTCTTAAAAAATCTTTTAGATGACAAAATCTTAAAAAATATATAATTTTAATAGAACAATATAATTAAAGTTTAAAGTAAACATCAATTCATATTGTATATATTTGAATGACATTAATATATTTCCTTTGATTATTTGTTCCTCTTACTTAAAGTTGTTTAGAATTAAATGTTTAGAGATGGTGTGACAACACGTACCTATGTGTGCCTTTGATGCACCCCTTCTTATGTTCTTATCGCAGCACCAGTGGCACCAAAATTACGCACCGAAATTCATTTGCAGATTCAGTCCGGTACATACCGGTTACAAAGGTACCCAACCCTACCCAGCAGGTGCTCAAACCAGCAGCCTTCTTGCTGTGAGGCGAAAGTGCTAACAACTGAGGCGCCATGCCACCCTCCACTGTATTTGTAAATATTGTAATATTGACAAAAAAGGTAAACATCGGTATCCAGCTACTTAGCTAACTCATTTATAAGTGCTTTATAGTGCTTTCACACCTGCCTTATTTAGTTCGATTGAATCGCACTAGAGTTCGTTTTCACTTTTGGTATGGTTCGTTTGGGCAGGTGAGAATGCAGCAATCGTACTCGAGTGTGCACCAAAGGACCAAATAAGCGTACCGAGACCTGCTTGAAGAGGTGTTCTCGGTACGCTTGCAAACGAACCCTGGAGCGGTTCGTTTGTGGTGAGAATATGATCCGTACTTAAACAGGTCCAACAGCAAAAAGCACTTCGCTTTTTGGACTAATGCAGCAGCCGTAGGCCTATGCGCAGTGCATTATGGGATATGGAGGAAAATATTTGTTGACAGCGCTTTACCAACAGAGAGAGGGAAAAACATTACCTGATGGATCTTTGGTAATATTTCTGCAAGATGACCATGTCGCAGTTTGGATAATTTAATTCACGCCGCCGCCTGAAGTGACGAGCGATGCATTAAAACTTTGTTTTAATACAGCCGCGGCCGCGCTTCATACATACAATCAGTCAGCGCTGTCGTCCCTCCACAGTAAAAACAACATTGTTATTGGCATTTTCCCACACGTGAATTCTGACCAATCAATAAGCAGTTTAGGAAATATGTTCAATAACATCTGGCCAATGAGAGATGTGGATTTTGTCAGATGACTGCAATTTGGTTCGTTTCAACTGCTTCGGACCAAAGCCAGCAGTGTGGTGTGAAAACCACCCAAAGACGGCAGAAAACACAACAATGAATGATTTATTGCCCTTGGTCCGGACCAAATGAAGCAAACTACAGATGTGAAAGCACCCTTAAACTCTACTCTGTTTATCTATACAGTAGAGAAATATGCAATTTCATACAGTAGCTCTTAAAGGTTAGAAATTACTTGACCGCTAGAACACACTAACAAAAATGCTGTGTGATGATTAGCTTCAATCTGTACTTCTTGTATAAGGCTTTGAAAATTGTCATCTAAAGATTTCCATGGTGCTAAAGTGCTTCTACATTCACACTTGTTACAATGAGCGCCATTTTCTGTTCAACAACAAGCAACATAAGGACATGCGGCTCAAAATGTAGAGCGATGCCAAGGTCATGGGTTCGAATGCATGAACTGATAACGCGCATAACTTGCATTGCTTTGAATCAAATCATCAGCTAAAATGCATAAATGTAAGAGAACAGAAATGTAAGCGTTCTTTCAGAGCTGCGATTGCCTAAGTATGTCAGGAATGAATATCTAACTCACGCACAGGGACGGGGCAAGTCCTTCAACTGAGCCACGATCACACCATCATCCACTGAACAAACGAAGACAAATATCTCAAGAACTTCAGATGGGTGACTGACTGAGAAACACAGACACACACACACTGGCTGTTGCACAATAGACTTTTGCATTTACAGACTATTCCATTAAAAAATAGGTGTACGCAGGGTTTTTTTTTTTTTTTAAGTCAACTAATAGCTTTAAAAACAACAGGCTAACTTGCTTAAGTAAACTAATAGCATTGAAAACAATAACTTTACTCAGGTTAAAAAGTAAACTAATTGCTTTAAACATAATGAGTTTACCAAATGTTTAAAGTACAGTAAACTAATCACTTTAAAAGCAACAAGTTTACTAACTTTAAGTCAATGAATTGCTTAAAAAGTTACAGGTTTACTCACTTTAAGCCAACTAATCGCTTTAAAAGCAATGAGTTTACTTTCACTGTTAGGTCAACTAATTGACTTAAAAGCAACAACTTTACTAACTTTAAGAAATGTCAACAAAACACTTTAAAACCATTGGGTTTATTGTGACCTGATTGTTTTAAAACCAACAGGTTTACTCACTTTTTAAGGAAAAGTCAACTGATCACTTTGAAACCAATGGGTTTACTCACATTTTAAAAGATATTTAACTAATCGCTTCAAAAACAATGGATTCGATATCTTTAATTCAAATAATCACTTTTAAACCATCGGGTTTAAACATTTAAAAAATTAATCGACTAATTACTTTTAAAAGCAATGTATTTACTCACTTTAAGTCAACTAATCACTTTAAAACTAACGTTTACTCACCTAAAAAAATAATCAATTAATCGCCTTAAAAGCAATGGATTTACTTACTTTAAGTCAACTGATTGCTTTAAAACCAACGAGTTTACTCTAAGTGAACTAATTGCTTTAAAACCAATGCTCACTTTCAATTTTATCTAATAGATTTAAAAGTAACACGTTTACTCACTTTAAGCCAACTTAACTTCACTCTTCTTACTTAACTTCAACTTAACTTAACTTTAGCAGCCAACTTAACTGTACTCTTGCTTTTAAGTTAGGTCAAGTAATCGCTTTAAAACTAATGGCTTTACTCACTTAAAGTGAGTAAACCCCTTGGCTTTAAAACAATCAGTTCACTTAAAGTGAACTAATCGCTTTAAAAGCAACATGTATACTCACTTTAAGTCAACTAACTGCTTTAAAAGTAACAGGTTAATTGCATTAAAAGCAATAGGTTTACTCACTTTTTAAAGTAAAATCAATTAAGCGATTTAAAAGCAAAGGTTTTACTTACTTTTTAAAGGAAAGTTTTAAAGTGAACTAACCACTTTAAAAGAAATGGGTTTACTGTAAGCAAAGTCAAATAATTACTTTAACAGAAATGGCTTCACTCACTTTAAGTAAAGTCAACTAATTGCTTTGAAAGCAAAGGCTTTGCTCACAAAGTTACCTAATCACTTTAAAATCAACGGGTTAAGTCAGTTTAAGTAAAGTCAACTGATCACTTTAAAAGCAACGAGTTGAGTCAGTTTAACTAGTCGCTTTAAAAGCAACGGGTAAAGTCAGTTTATTTCAACTAATCGCTTTAAGGGCAACGGGTTAAGTCAGTTTAAGTCAACTAATTATTTGTAAAGCAGCAGGTTTACTCAGTTTAAGTCAACTAATCACTTTAAAAGCAGCAGGTTTACCCAGTTTAAGTAAAGTAAACTGATCGCTTTAAAAGCAATGGGTTAAGTCAGTTTAAGTCAACTAATCGCTTTAAAAGCAATGGGTTTATGCAGTTTAAGTCAACTAACCGCTTTAAAAGCAGCAGGTTTACTCAGTTTAAGTCAACTAATCGTTTTAAAAGCAGCAGGTTTACTCAGTTTAAGTCAACTAACCGCTTTAAAAGCAGCAGGTTTACTCAGTTTAAGTCAACTAACCGCTTTAAAAGCAGCAGGTTTACTCAGTTTAAGTCAACTAATCGCTTTGAAAGCAGCAGGTTTACTCAGTTTAAGTCAACTATTCGCTTTAAAAGCAATGGGTTTATGCAGTTTAAGTCAACTAACCGCTTTAAAAGCAGCAGGTTTACTCAGTTTAAGTCAACTAATCGCTTTAAAAGCAGCAGGTTTACTCAGTTTAAGTCAACTAATCACTTTAAAAGCGGCAGGTTTACTCAGTTTAAGTCAACTAATCACTTTAAAAGCGGCAGGTTTACTCAGTTTAAGTCAACTAATCGCTTTAAAAGCAGCAGGTTTACTCAGTTTAAGTCAACTAATCGCTTTAAAAGCAGCAGGTTTACTCAGTTTAAGTCAACTAATCGCTTTAAAAGCGGCAGGTTTACTCAGTTTAAGTCAACTAATCGCTTTAAAAGCAGCAGGTTTACTCAGTTTAAGTCAACTAATCGCTTTAAAAGCAGCAGGTTTACTCAGTTTAAGTCAACTAATCGCTTTAAAAGCAGCAGGTTTACTCAGTTTAAGTCAACTAATCGCTTTAAAAGCAATGGGTTTATGCAGTTTAAGTCAACTAACCGCTTTAAAAGCAGCAGGTTTACTCAGTTTAAGTCAACTAATCGCTTTAAAAGCAGCAGGTTTACTCAGTTTAAGTCAACTAATCACTTTAAAAGCGGCAGGTTTACTCAGTTTAAGTCAACTAATCACTTTAAAAGCGGCAGGTTTACTCAGTTTAAGTCAACTAATCGCTTTAAAAGCAGCAGGTTTACTCAGTTTAAGTCAACTAATCGCTTTAAAAGCAGCAGGTTTACTCAGTTTAAGTCAACTAATCGCTTTAAAAGCAGCAGGTTTACTCAGTTTAAGTCAACTAATCGCTTTAAAAGCGGCAGGTTTACTCAGTTTAAGTCAACTAATCGCTTTAAAAGCAGCAGGTTTACTCAGTTTAAGTCAACTAATCGCTTTAAAAGCAGCAGGTTTACTCAGTTTAAGTCAACTAATCGCTTTAAAAGCAGCAGGTTTACTCAGTTTAAGTCAACTAATCGCTTTAAAAGCAGCAGGTTTACTCAGTTTAAGTCAACTAATCGCTTTAAAAGCAGCAGGTTTACTCAGTTTAAGTCAACTAATCGCTTTAAAAGCAATGGGTTTACTCAGTTTAAGTCAACTAACCGCTTTAAAAGCAATGGGTTTATGCAGTTTAAGTCAACTAACCGCTTTAAAAGCAGCAGGTTTACTCAGTTTAAGTCAACTAATCGCTTTAAAAGCAGCAGGTTTACTCAGTTTAAGTCAACTAATCACTTTAAAAGCGGCAGGTTTACTCAGTTTAAGTCAACTAATCACTTTAAAAGCGGCAGGTTTACTCAGTTTAAGTCAACTAATCGCTTTAAAAGCAGCAGGTTTACTCAGTTTAAGTCAACTAATCGCTTTAAAAGCAGCAGGTTTACTCAGTTTAAGTCAACTAATCGCTTTAAAAGCAGCAGGTTTACTCAGTTTAAGTCAACTAATCGCTTTAAAAGCAAAGGTTTACTCAGTTTAAGTCAACTAATCGCTTTAAAAGCAGCAGGTTTACTCAGTTTAAGTCAACTAATCGCTTTAAAAGCAGCAGGTTTACTCAGTTTAAGTCAACTAATCGCTTTAAAAGCAGCAGGTTTACTCAGTTTAAGTCAACTAATCGCTTTAAAAGCAGCAGGTTTACTCAGTTTAAGTCAACTAATCGCTTTAAAAGCAGCAGGTTTACTCAGTTTAAGTCAACTAATCGCTTTAAAAGCAATGGGTTTACTCAGTTTAAGTCAACTAACCGCTTTAAAAGCAATGGGTTTATGCAGTTTAAGTCAACTAACCACTTTAAAAGCAGCAGGTTTACTCAGTTTAAGTCAACTAATCGCTTTAAAAGCAGCAGGTTTACTCAGTTTAAGTCAACTAACCGCTTTAAAAGCAATGGGTTTATGCAGTTTAAGTCAACTAATCGCTTTAAAAGCGGCAGGTTTACTCAGTTTAAGTCAACTAATCGCTTTAAAAGCGGCAGGTTTACTCAGTTTAAGTCAACTAATCGCTTTAAAAGCAGCAGGTTTACTCAGTTTAAGTCAACTAATCGCTTTAAAAGCAGCAGGTTTACTCAGTTTAAGTCAACTAATCGCTTTAAAAGCAGCAGGTTTACTCAGTTTAAGTCAACTAACCGCTTTAAAAGCGGCAGGTTTACTCAGTTTAAGTCAACTAATCGCTTTAAAAGCGGCAGGTTTACTCAGTTTAAGTCAACTAATCGCTTTAAAAGCAGCAGGTTTACTCAGTTTAAGTCAACTAATCGCTTTAAAAGCAGCAGGTTTACTCAGTTTAAGTCAACTAATCGCTTTAAAAGCAGCAGGTTTACTCAGTTTAGGTCAACTAATCGCTTTAAAAGCAGCAGGTTTACTCAGTTTAAGTCAACTAATCGCTTTAAATGCAATGGGTTTACTCAGTTTAAGTAAAGTCAACAAAATATAAGCAGCAGATTCACCCAATTTTAAAAGTAAAATCAACTAATTGCTTTAAATGCAAAAAGTTTACTCATTTTAAATAAGGTCGACCAATTGCTTGAAAGCAAGTGGGTTCGCGCTTTTATATTTTTTACAGTGGCGTTCATTGTTTTACCCCTCTCACCTGCAGTGTCTTGCCTTATTATGATTTCAAAAAAGGAAAAGGCTTTGAACTCTTTGTTTGCCTGCCTTTATCTCTTTAACATGATGCAACATGAAGGTGTGAGGAGCCAATCAGAAAGATCAGCTGTGGATTGCGAGTGTCAGAGCTGCTGGAGAGCTTGATAGACACAAACGCACACACACACATCATAAATGCCGGCCATCGGTTTGCACTGTTCTGAAACGACTCCCTGAATGAGCGCAGTGCATATCAAACAGAAGGAAAGCAAACAGAGCCATGTTTATGTGGAACCACACTGGACCAAATGATAATATCTGTTGTAGCATCTTCAGTTTATTAAGAAAGACTGAATGTTATTAGAGATTAAAGGGGTTTGAGTTTAAGATCCAAACCCGGATTGACAGCATGAGCACCACAATGTAAGTGTATGTGGCTCAGGGGTTTTATAGTGATAATTGTCACCTAAAAGATGAATAAATACTGCTGTATTTATAGTGTTGTGTGAGAAAAGCATGCAAGACAGCAGGTTTAGCATCAAAGACAGCTTGTCACAAGATGCACAGGAACTGACGTTTGGTGTCATTTATGTCAGGTTTAGTGCATCTTAATACATCAAATTTAAATAAATGCAAATGAGTTTGCTGGGATTTGTCGAAGTTTAAGATACAAAGCATATTACATGTTTTCAAAAAAAAAAAAGACTTTTAATGCATGAGTCATATGAGATGTGGGTTAGTATACGGTGCAACAGATCATTGCAATAATGAATAAGAAATATTAGGAAGAAATTATTCGTATTATAAGGTAAAATAAATAAATATTTGTTATTATTATTACTACTTCTATTATTATTATTACCACCATTAGTATTATTGTTAATATTGTTATTATTATTGTTATCATTATTATTGTTATCATTATTATTATTATTGTTATTATTATTATTATTATTATTATTATTATTGTTATTGTTAATTAAACATTATTATTATTATTATTATTATTATTATTATTATTATTTTAAATGCAAAATGATAATTAAGCTAAAATATGAATAATATATAATATTTTTATAATTTATAAACAAGTACTAGTATATATATATATATATATATATATATATATATATATATATATATATATATATATATATATATACACATAAATATATATACACATATATACACACACACTAGTATATATATATATATATATATATATATATATATATATATATATATATATATATATATATATACATATATATATATACATATATACAAGTACATCCTGCAAAATCCTGCATTTAAAAAAGAAAATTATAGTTAATAATTTCTATAATAACATAACTTAATTATTTTTTAAAAAGAACAATTTAATAATAATAATGATACATTTTCTTTGAAATACATGATCAATAAAACTGGATTACGTCATAAATGTTTGCTTTTAAATTTATAAATAGTCTCAAAAAACAACTACGCTTAAATAATTTCATAATTACCATTTTCAGAGTCATACGAGATGTGGGTTAGTATACTGTGCTACAGTTTACTGCAACAACGAATGAGAAACATTATGAAGAAATGACTATTACTGAAATGTAAAACAAATTAATTAAATACAATGTCATATTAATAGCATAATATTCTAATAACAACAACAACATTACATTTACTTGTAAATAAAAAAATAATTTTATAATTATTATAAGTTCATGAGCTCAGTTTCCTATCAAAAATACATCAAATCACATCAAAACTGTCCAAAACACTAATAATAATAATAATAATAATAATAATAATTATTATTATTATTATTATTATTATTATTATTATTATTTCTGTTATTTTTTTATAAAATAAAAACTCATTTTACAAAATTTACTACAAATAAATTTATTTAAAATGTGTTTAAAATACATGAAAATATTCTGAGAAACATGTTTTTTTTTTATTACTAAAAAAGCACTCAAAAAATAAATACTCAATTATCTATTAATAATTTTCTAATTATTATTTTCAGTTCACCAGCTCACTTTACCATTTAAAAGGCATCAAATCAAATCAAAACGATCTGCAACACTATTCTCAAAGCCACCAAGCATGATTGCATCTCAAGAGCATCACCTCCGTCACACACATCATTGTCCATCAATGATAAAAAAACACACATCCTATTAGCAGCGAGCATTTCACAGTTGCTCCCGATTTCCCAAACACTGTACGAATCACAGTGGAAGGGACGTATTTATTATTGCTCTGTGCACGGGGAGGATAGTAGACTGATTTATTGCGCCGCGATCTTAAAAGTAGGACACTTTCACAAGAGGGGGAAGTTCTGAAGAAGAAGCTTATTTGCTATAGGCAAGCAATCAGAGTGGAATTCAAAAGCTAGCCTGGCCTCCAGAGCTCTATAATAAGGCAATGAGACTAACACACACACATATACACACAGACGCACGCACATACACATTTCCCCATGTGACACCATAAAAGTATCTGGAAAGCAAGGCCGGCTATTGTCTCTTTGTTTCGACATAGAGATGAACATGTTTTTATGTGTGGTCCGAGTGAAAGCAGGCTTTCAGGAGGTCTGGGATGATGCGCTGGTCAGCTGAGGTTATATTTATGTGTTTGTAATCACACACAAAAGGACTGGGACGTACGTGAATGAGATGGTTGGCATTTCTGCACGTCACTGAATGGATGAATGGGACGTGGTGCATGTAGTGGATTTTGAATGATGGAAATTGTTATTAAAGGTTCATTTGTAATGTGAAAAGAGACGTAAAAAATTATATTAGTAAAAAAAAAAAAAAGCTAAATAACATTTACAAACAAATAACTGAAATAATAAGTAAATGATATAGTACAAAATATTTCATTATTTCTAATACATGTATATATATATATATATATATATATATATATATATATATATATATATATATATATAATAACAATTTTAAAAATGGCTTAAATAATAATAATAATAGTAATATTATTATTATTATTATTATTATTATTATTAATAATATAATGATAATAATAATATTTATTTATAATTATTTAAAGTCGTTTATAACAACAAAAATATTAATAGTAATAATAACAATAATAATAATTGTATTAATATAAATCTTAAAAATAAATAATAGTTTTTATAATAATACCAATAATTATATTATGAATATTATGAATATTATTATTATTATTATTATTATTATTATTATTATTATTATTATAAACTACTTCAAATTAAATAATTGTAAATAATAATAATAATAAGAAGAAGAAGAAAAAGATTACTAACAAAAATAAAATGAATATGAATATTAATAATGTTATTTAATTTAAATTATTATTATTGTTGTTGTTGTTGTTGTTGTTGTTATTATGATTATTATTATTATCATTATTATTTACAATTATTTAAACTACTTTAAATTAAAATAATTGTAAATAATAATTTTCCAATAATAATAATAAGAAGAAGAAGAAGAAGAAGAATACTAACAACAACAATAAAATAAATATTAATATTAATAATGATATTTAATTTAAATTATATTATTATTATTATTATTATTATTATTATTATTATTATTATTATTATTGTTATTATTATTATTATTATTATTATTATTATTAATAAATACATTGCTTAGATAGATGTAAATATTGTTATTATTGTTATTATTATTATTATTATTATTATTATTAATAATAATAATAATAATAATAATATCAAAATCATTATTATTATTATTATTATTATAGTTATTTAATTTAAAATTAATAATAAAAATTATTATTATTATTATTATTCATTTAAATACACTTATTTAATTATTATTATAGATAATAATGTTATTAATTTTGTTATAAATTTTGATCACTATTAATTTTATATAATTCACTTATTTAATTTTTATTATTATAATAATTGCTATAATCAAATAAATGACTGCTAATAAAATAATTGCAAATTGTTATAATTATTATTATTGCTGTTGTTGTTGTTACTATTATTATTATTAATACTATCATTTTACTATCTATTACTAATTTAAATTAAATCATTATAAATAAATAAATAAATGAATATAATAATATTTATTATTACTATTATTATTATTAATAATAATAATAATAATATTACAACAACTAAAATTAAATAACAATTTACACTAATATAGCAATTTACATTTGATATTAAATCTTATTCATAATTATTTATTTAAATTATTATTAACTATTATTGTTATTAGTTTTATTCATATTTCAAATTAAATAAATACATTTTATATATATATATATATATATATATATATATATATATATATATATATATATATATATATATATATATATATATATATATATATATATATATAAAATATATATATAATGTATCATTGTAATTAACTAAACAATGAACTTAACCAAACAACTAAACTGAACTTAACTGAACCTAAACTCTGAAAACTGAACTGACTTTGAACCAATCTACATTGTAAAAGCGCAATAATCAATAATCAAATTGACTTATTATTATTATTATTACTATCACTATTATTATTATTATTATTATTATTATTATTATTAATAATAATAATAATAATAATAATAATAATAATAATAATAATAATAATAAAACTTATTACACTTTAAACACAAAGATGCAATTTTACAAATCAAATTTTGTTTTCATTAAAAAAATGTAATCAATCAATATATATTACTACCATATCATATATCTATATACTTATGGCATTCATAAATACTGCATTTCACTGTGCTTTTACACCATTATGTTATACATGGACACATCGACTGCTCCATGAATTAATCCTCAGCAACAAACCCAGAAGTCAGAACACAGTGGGAGAAGCTCAGAAACAATCTTTATGACTCTCTCATTATTTAATACATTACAGCTCCCCTGTAGAGCAATAAAACTTTAATGCTGGTATATATACGTGAATAACAGAGAGAGCTCCGACAAAAAAAAAGCTGTTGCATGGCCTGATTCACATCTCCATCTTATTTTTCAACTGAATTCAATTCGAGTTCACTTGTATACCGTTTTTCACAATATTTATCGTTCCAAAGCAGCTTCGCAAAAGGTGCTCATTATTACATTACAGTCAAGATCAGAAAAATTAGTTAGCATAGAAATAATATTTATTAATTATATATGATCAGTGAAGTGTATTTATTTTAAAGCGGGCCTATTATGCAAAAATCACTTTTATAAGCGGTTTAAACACAATTGCATGGTAACATTGTGTGAATATAACCAACTTCAAATTGTTCAAATTAATTAATTCTATTTTCTATAATCACACGTGTCATCAGAGGGGGAAAGCCCCACCCACTAGTGACCAACTCTCCCTTATTAGCATAGGACAGTAGTCTAACTTTTTAATCTGCCACTATGCTGACACAGAGGCATTTGTAGCTCCGCCCTATTCTGAAATGAGCACAATCTCATTTGAATTTAAAGTGACAGTCACTAAAACAGCACAATAACGATCAAAGCATAAAAGGGGCAGTTTCAAAGAGTTATACAACATTATTTGTGTGGTATTTTGAGCTGAAACCTCACATACACACTCTAGGGACATCAGAAACTTGGTTTACATATTGTAAATAGATAGTAATAGGTCTAAACAAAATGCAGATGTTACCAACAGATTAGTAAATATAGAAGTAAAAAATGCATAATATATATGCATAATAATTTAGTATTGAAATAAAACAGCAACAACAATTTTAAAAATGGTTTAAATAATAATAATAATAATAATAATAATAATAATAATAATATGGCATCCTGGCGGTGTAGTGAGTAGCACGATCGCCTCACAGCGAGAAGGTCGCTGGTTTGAGCCTTGGCTGGGTCAGTTGGCTTTTTTGTGTGGAGTTTGCACATTCTCCCCGTAATCGTGTGGGTTTTCTCCGGGTGCTCCGGTTTCCCCCACAGTCCAAAGACCTGCGCTATGGGTGAGTTGAGTAAGCTAATGCCGAGTTCAGACTGCATGATTTTCAAAGTAGTCGTGTCATGGATGTTTTCACACTGCTTGACTATCTGAGCTAGCGTTTTGATGCTGCTTTGTTTACACTGCAAGATGGATCGGCGACAGCTAGGGGCTTTCACATTGCATGACTTTACACTAGGAAGAATCGCCGACAACTTCGTCCAAACAATGTCTCACAGCCAAAAAAACGTAGTATATCTTTTGTTATTAACTACATAACGAGAAAGAAGGCTTCAATGGGGTAGAAAATGTACATATTTGCTCACCTGGGTTTGAAGGGAATTAGCAATTTCTTCTCAACTTTCTTTTTTAACTTTCTGTATGAAACGTTAAACAGACACGGGTGCTCCTGTCAAACCTCCACTAGTTTTTCCTCCATTTTGTGGGTCCAAATACACCGAAAATGAGCGTTTTTAACTTCTCCCTCAACCTCCCGCTGGCCTGCAGGTACACACACACATGTGAATGCTGCTCTCTGATTGGCTGTGGGCGATCGCCGATGTTATTTTCAGTCAAAACTCATTTCACACGGCATGATTTGAATTGCCGACAGCTCCAGATGTTTAGCACGCAAAATATTGGTTATTATTAGATTATTATTAAGATAATAGTAATAATAATAATAATAATAATAATAATAATAACAACAACAACAACAACAACAACAACAACAACAACAACAACAACAACAACAACAACAACAACAACAACAACATTCTAATTAAATAATTATAAATCTATAATATTTTATTACTATTATTAATTATTTTTTAAATAATAATTATAACAACATTTAAATACTATTACCATTTTAGAATTTGAATTCAATTAATTATTAAGATTAATAATAATAAAACAAAATAGTAGTAGTAATAATAGTAATAATTAGTAAAACTAAATAATAATAATAATAATAATTTAATTTAATAGAAATGCATAAATGTTCATAACTATTGTTTTAAATTTTGAATTAAATAAATTATTATTATTATATTTTTTACATTTGAATCATTTAATAATAATAATAATACTAATAATAATAATAATAAATTCAAAATAAATAATTATAAATAAATAAGTTTATTATTATTATTATTATTAATAATAATAACATTACTACAATTAAATCATTTAATAATAATAATAATAATAATAATAATAATAATAATAATAATAATACATTTTTAAAAAATAATTATAAATAAATAATATAAGTTTATTATTATTAATAATAATAATAATAATAATACAATTAATTAAAATTAAATAGCTATAAATAATAATAAAAGAAATATGATAATGCTCAGTTTACACCTTTTGTACAATAAAGCAATTGCAACACAGTTTGCATACAACACTAAAACAGAGATCTGAATTAAAGCAACAACAAAAAAAGTGCATTTAAAGCAAAAAAAAAAGTTCGATTTCTGATCAGTGCATCTCTCTCTACCTCCAACAACACTTCAACCATCCCGCTAAAAGATGCCCTGCGAGCGAAGCAGATCTGCATACAGTAAAAAGACAAACAGTCCTGTAAATAAAGACGGCTGTCCGGCAACTGTCTTCCCCACGACGCCATTATTGACCCCCAGTCAGATGCTCTGCTGATTAAAAATTGATCCCTTTGGAAAAATCTAATCAACAGAGCAGGATTCTTTCATATGAAGGAGGGCACAGCTGCTGACACAAGGGTTGCAGACCTGTTATTAACCCCTGATCCTCCACACACACACACACACATACACACACACACACAGACAAACACACACAAGCTCCCTCAAGGCCTCGGACAAACCAGACCGCGGCCCAGACGTCTTGAATTATTCAGCAGACTCTCGATTTATGCAGGCCACTACTCTTAATGGAGCATCCGGGCCCCATAGAGCGGTCAGCGGAGGGCCGGGGCCAGCGACCGGTGTGTGTGAGGACGAATTCATCAGCGAGGTGGCGAGGGTCAGCAAGGGTTAATGATGCCACGCGTCTAGACGGACCGCGCTCTTGGCCTTTTGTACGCGAGGCAGCTGCGAGAGTGAGGATTCAGGAGATTCCCACGCCACACACACACACACATTCATCCGAACACACAATTCAGTTCAAGTTTATAAGTATAGTGCTTTCCACAACTGTTTTAAAGCAGCTTCACAAAAGGTGCTCACTTCTGCATTGCATTCAAATTATTAGTTACCATAAGTTCATTACAGTACTTGATCATTGTAATTAACTAGTAACTAATAGCTTTTAAGAGCTAATAATCAACACATTAAAACTTGTGTGCTGTTGGGGATGTTTTCATCCACTCCAGGGTGATTTTGAGTAGAGGTGTGAATCTACACTAGTCTCACAGTTTGATTCGGTTAATATTATCATGCCATCAATTCGGTTCAATTCAATATCTCTGTACATCATGGTGCATTGACGATGCCTTCTAAAAAAATTGAAAGTTAAATTCTATATTTTACTTCACAGCACAACAGTTCATGTAATAACAGGCATAATTATATTTATATGTTATTTGTTATGGGCTGCATAATGGCGCAGTGGGTAGCACGATCACCTCACAGCGAAAAGGTCGCTGGTTCGAGCCTCATTTCTGTGTGAAGTTTGCTTGTTCTCCGGGTGCTCCGGTTACCTTCACAGCCCAAACACATGCACTATAGGTGAATTGAATAAACTAAACTGGCCGTAGTGTATGTGTGTGAATGTGAGTGTGTGTGGATGTTTCCCAGTACTGGGTTGCTGGAAGGGCATCCGCTGTGACTTTATTCTGCTGTGGCGACCCCTGATAAATTAAGAGACTAATCCAAAGGAGAATGAATGAATGAATAAATGAGTGAATGAACGAATGAATGAAAGAATGAATAAATAAATGAATGAGTGAATGAACGAGTAAATGAATGAATGAATGAATGAATGAATGAATGAAAAATGAATGAGTGAGTAAATTAATGAATAACGAATGAATAAATGAATAAATGAACAAACTAATGAATAAATGAATGAGTGAATGAATGAACAAATGAACAAACGAACAAATTATATGAATGAATGAATGAATGAATGAACAAATTAATGAATGAACGAACAAATTAAAAAAATGAATGAGTGAGTGAATTAATGAATGAACAAAGGAATAAATGAATTAATGAATGAACTAATGAATTAATGAATGAGTGATTGAACGAATGAACAAATAAACTATATGAATTGATGAATGAATTAATGAATTAATTAATGAATGAATGAATGAATGAATGAATGAATGAATGAATGAATGAATGAATGAATGAATGAATGAATGAATGAATGAATGAACGAACGAATGAATGAACGAGTGAATGAATGAACGAACGAATGAACGAACGAACGAATGAGTGAATGAATGAATGACAATGCATGGTGACTTAAAGAGATAGTTCACCCAAAAAATTACATTTACTCACTATTTATTCACCCTCAAGTGATTCCAAACCTTTATTTAGAAAAAATATATATTTTGAAGAATGTAAGAAACCTGATGAAAACAAACAGAAGTCAAGGGTTTACAGGTTTTTTAGCTTTCTTCAAAATATCCTCTTTTGTGTTCAAAAGAAGAAAGAAACACAAATAAGTTCAAGCAGTTGAAGGGTGAAATTTGCATTTTTTGGGGAACTATCCCTCTAAATATACGCAGTAAAAAGTTTTTGTTTTGCTTCAAAAAGTGAGTAAACATGTTGCCTTTAAATCAACAAGTTGACTAAACCTAAAAAAATTGAGTAAACCGATTGCCACTTTTAAGATGATCTAACTTAAGTTTCATAATTATGCACATAGTTCATTTACTTAAAAATGTTGAGTCAAAGGGTTTACGCATTTGTTTAAGTCAACTAATTTTTTGACCAACGACAGGTGAATTGCTTATTTTAAGTCAGCTAATCATTTTTACAGTGTATTGTTATGAATGTCCTGCTCAACTGAACAAGCATTATGAAACTACAATAAAACCTGCAACATTACAGCTGGGAAAACAAGTGTTGAAAACGTCACAATTTTTCTCTAAAGGTGCTGATGACTTCCAATTTTCCCCATATATTGGTAACGAAATCCATATATGCAAAAGAAAACAAAACTAACTAGATTACAAATGAAATTATGTGTAATAAAATGAAATGACACAGGAAAAATTTATTGAACACATGAAAAAAGGTGACAATGGCAGTGAAAGCCCAGACAGCAGCTGAAATCTCTCAGTAGTTCTTCAGCAACCCTCTGCCCTTCCTCAGTGTAAATGAATATCAGCTACTTCAGTCCAACATCTGCATTAGCAGAAGGATGAAGATAAAACCAGAGGGGACAATTCAGCAGGACAATGATCCAAAACACAGTCAAAGAAACTCTCAAATGCTTTTAAAGAAAGAAAACCAAGCTGGAGAATGGCCCAGCCAATCACCTGTTCTGAATCCAATAGAGAATACTACATGAAGCTCAGATTTGATAGACGAGACCCACAGAACCATCAAGATTTTGAGACACCGCTGAAGTCTGAAAAACTCACACCTGAGCAATGCATGTGACTTCATTCATCATATGAGAGACGTCTTTAAGCTGACATCACCAAAAATAAAGTATTAAATACGTTTCAGTAGTTCAGGACTTTCTCCTTGGTTCATTTCTAACTCATTTCAGATTTAGTTTAGTTTTGTTTTATTGTTATGTTTGTATTATTTGGGTTTTTACCAAAATCTGGTTCAATTCCATGTCAACAGCTCCGTTAGAAATATTATTCCCAGGAAAAAACATGACAATGTGACGATACATATTTTCCCTGCTGTATATCTCTCAACATTTCTCTTAAATAACTTCCAGCTCTTCACGAAACACAGATTCCTACTAACCATTCTTACCCCAAATCAGTTAAACCCCTAAAGAGTCTGAAAAAAGCATGTCCCATGCACACAACACCCTGAGATTAGCCTCTGGTCGTCCGCCACTCAATTCTCAAGCCGCTATCATCATTACACACACAATTACTGCAGCATCAGCACCAGAGCTTCAGTAATCGCTCTTCCAGGAAAAGGGAGGGTGTTTGGCAACAGTTTTTGTTGTCATGAGAGCGTCTCCTTGGTGATCCCGTTGACCAAACCTCAAGTGTACAAGTGTGGCGAGTAGTAACATTGTGAAAGCATTGCGTAAGGTTTTCCAATCATCCCAACAGTGGGTTGCCAATGAACCGATGATATCACACACCAACACCATTCACTGCACATTACAGAGAAAACATCACGATGCTTCACGTGTTATGAATAACATTTTTAAAGGCCACATGTGAAAGCATTTAAATGTCAATAAACACAGTCGTCTGCTTTTCACAGTAAATAATACATGGTGGTTCTGTGTGCTTCAGTGGAGTAAACAACTATACTAGATCCTAATGTGATAAGAGTCTGGAGGACTAGTTATTTGGTCACTTTATTTTAAGGTACAATTATTATTTTAAGACAAACTTACAGTCTTACTGGCAGCGCAAAATGCTAGAAAGTTAAAGTAAATTTGAAAGTTGTAATTATTTATTTTCTGTGAGCTTGTAAATTTAGTCTTGTTGGCAACCATAATTGCCAGTTAGTCACTGTAAATTTTACATTTAATAGTGAATAATTCACAGTGAGCTTGGAAATTTAGTCTTACAGGAAATTAAAATTGTCATTGAGTCACTGTAAATTTTACAGTTAATTGTAAAAATTATTTTACAGTGCGCTTGTAAATTTACAGTTTTACTGGCAACCAAACTTAGCAGTAAATTACTGTAGATTTTACAGTGTGCTTGTAAATTTACACTCTTACGGGCAACCAAAATAGCCAGTAAGTTACTGTAAATTTGACAGTTAATTATTAACTCAATGTGCTTGTAAATTTAGTCTTACTGGGAATTAAAATTGTCATTAAGTTACTGTAAATTTTACAGTTAATTGTAAAAATTATTTTACAGTGCGCTTGTAAATTTACAGTTTTACTGGCAACCAAACTTAGCAGTAAATTACTGTAGATTTTACAGTGTGCTTGTAAATTTACACTCTTACGGGCAACCAAAATAGCCAGTAAGTTACTGTAAATTTGACAGTTAATTCTAATTAACTCAGTGTGCTTGTAAATTTAGTCTTACTGGAAATTAAAATTGCCAGAAAATTACTGTAAATTTTCCAGCTAATTGTAATTATTAATTTAAAGTGTCCTCATAAATTCAGTCTTATTGGCAACCAAAATTGCTATTAAGTTACTGTAAATTTCACAATTAACTGTAGTTATTAAAGTGTGCTTGTAAATTTGCAGTTTCACTGGCAACCAAAATTGGCAATAAGTTACTGTAAATTTTATAGTTAAGTGTAATTATTAATTTACGGCATGTTTTTACAGTGCTGTCTCATTAGCAACCAAAATTGCCAGTAAGTTACTGTAAATGTTACAGTTGGGTTACAATTTACAGTCTTACTGGCAAATCAAATTAATTAGTAATAAAATCAAATAGTAATTAATTTACAGTGTGCATGTAGATTTACTGTCTTACTGGCAACCAAAATTGCCAGTAAGTTACTGTAAATTTTACAGACATTTGTAATAATTAATTTATAGTGCTCTTATAAAATTAGCCTTACTGGCAACCAAAATTGGCAGTAAGATATTGTAAATTTGACAATTAATTGTAATTATTATTATTTTGCAGTTTGCTTGTTAATTTACAGTCTTACTGGCAACCAAATTTGGCAATAAGTTACTGTAAATTTTACAGTTTACAGTTTTACAGTTAATTGTAATTAATAATTTACAATGTGCTTGGTAATTTTGGTTGCCAGTATGACTGTAAATCTACAAGTTACTGTAAATTTTAAAGTAATATTTATCTATTTAAAGAGTGCTAAATTTACTGTCTTACTGGCAACCAAAATTTCCAGTAAGTAATTGTAAATCTGACAGTTTGTGGTAATTATTAATTCACTGTTTATCACTCTTTACTTTAAGGTACAATTCTTATTTCCAGGTAAATTTAGTTTTACTGGCAACTCAAACTGCTAGCAAGTTGCTGTAAGTTTGACAGTTAATTGTATTTAATATACAGTGCGCTTACAAATTTACAATCTTACCGGCAACCAAAATTACCAGCAAGTTACTGCATATTTTCAAACACACTGTAAATACTTGCAATTTACTGTAAAATATACAGTAACTTTCTAACAATTTGGGTTTCAAAACAAATATTTTAAGCACACTGTAAATTAAAATTTACAATTAACTGTAAAATTTACCTTAAATTTTACACTTAATAGTAATTAATTTACAGTTTTACTAGCAAGCCAAATTGGCAGTAAGGTACTGTAATTTTTTGTACATTGTAATAATTTACAAAGTGATTGTAAATTTACAGCCATACTGGCAACCAAAATTGGCAGTAAGTTACTGTAAATTTAACAGTTAATTGTAAATAATAATTTACTGCCTGCTCATAAAATTTAAAGTCTTACTGGCAACCAAAACTGCCAGTAGGTAAATTTTATAGTTAATTATAATTAAATTTTGTGTGTTGTAAATTTAGTCTTACTGGCAACCCAAATTGCTTGTATGTTACTGTAAATTTTACAGTTGTAATTATTAATTTACAGCGCTTAAACTGTCAGTAGGTTACTGTAAATATGACAGTTAATTGTAATTAATTTACAGTATGCTTCTAAATGTACAATCTTACAGGCAACCCAATTTGCCAGTAAGTCACTGCAAATTAAACACACTGTAAATTAATAATACAATTCCTGTTAAATTTACATTAAATTTTACAGGAAATTGTAATTAATTTATAGTGTACTTGTAAATTAACAGTCTTTCTGGCAATTAAAACTATTATTGTAAATTTTGCAGTTTCTTGTTATTATTAAGTTACAGTGTGCTTTTAAATTGATAGTCTTACTGGCAACCAAAACTGGCAGTGAATTACAGTACATTTTACAGTATTTTTTATAGTGTGGTTTCTATTTAAAAAAAAAAAAAGAACAAATAAACCATAAATAACTAAATAAACTGCAAAAAAATATATATATTTTGTGTTGGTTTCTATGGATATATTGATATAACTGGTGTGAAAAATCTGATAAGAGACAGTGATACACATACATCAATGAAGCCATTTTTTCTCCCACCCCAATCCCTATTAATGTGTTTCTTAACCAAAAAAAAAAACAAAAAAAAATGCTATGCGATCAACTAGTTACATAATGAAGCATTGTAAAAATGTGCATGTTGAATCACTAAATAGATAAATAACTAAAGACCCCATCAAAATAAACACACACACATACACAACCACCTATTTCAGATATACAAGAAACAAAGCGCTTATAATGTGCGTCTGATGTGTGTGTGTGTCATACAGCCGAGGTCAACAGTCTCACAGTGACAGAGCCAAACTCAAGGGCAGTCGCTCTGTCAGAGACGCCCTTTACACGCCCACACAAACTCCATCAAGGTGACCGTGCACACACACACACACCGGTGGAGAGGGCGATCCCAGCGGCCGTGTCACAAAACACAGAGAACACGCCACACACTGCATTACATAACATCAGGGTTTTTTTTTCCTGCTAACTTTGATTGCTTTGAGCGTGTCCTTCTCGCAGGTGCAGCTGAGCAAGCACAAGTCTAATTTGAGTGTGTGCATGAGTGTGTGTGTGTGTCTCGTTCATATGAAAGCGAGCACTGGGGAAGAACAGCCCTCAATATTCACTCACTCCAGCTGAGAACACACTAATCTCACAACAGCAAGAACTACTTATTTTAACCATTAACTCAATTCACCGCAGTAAATTACCGCTCATCAGCCGGCGATGCTAAAACTCAGGAACTACACTTCTACCTCAGCAAAGCAGGAGATTTAACAACTTCGCAATAATTCTTTCACTATAATAAAATAATGGTGATTTGCATCACAGATTGGTCACTTTTTAAACGCACAGATCGCAGGATTCACGTATTCATTTACAATATTAACACTTACAACAGGCACTGGAACAGGAAACATCAAATGCTGGAGCGGAAGAGTGGCAATACAATACCGGACAAAGTCTGAACTGAACACAGTGGTGTAAATTCACAAGACATAACAGAACTGAATACAAATAGGGGAGAGACACGGGTGGAACTATTACACATTAACAAATGGCGGGAAAACAAAACAAAGGAGTCACATGACATCAACACAAGCACATGGAAACACCACAACATAGCATCACAAGACAACATATCACTGACACACCAGACATGTAACATAACATATGAAGACACCAGACTGTGACGATAGCTATGTTTCCATCCAAAAATGCGAATGAACTTTATGCGCAAAACTGGATTATCGCAGAAAAGACGTGCGAATAAAGCAGCATTTTCATCCAACGAGTCAAAGCGAAGAAAATCGTCACTTCCTGATTACCTGGCACCAAAAATCAACAGTAAAAACCGAATTTGCTGCAGTGCATTAAATTAAATTAAATTAAATTAAATTAAATTAAATTAAATTTAAAAAATTTTAAAAAATGTAAAAAAATTAAAAATAATTCAAATTAAATTAAATTAAATTAAAATTAAATCAAAATAAATAAATAAATAAATTTAGTTCATTTCAATTCAATTAAAATAAAAAATAAAAAATAAAATAAAATAAAATAAAATAAAATAAAATAAAATAAAATAAAATTAAATTAAATTAAATTAAATTTAAAAAATTGTAAAAAAATGTAAAAAAATTAAAAATAATTCAAATTAAATTAAATTAAATTAAAATTAAATCAAAATAAATAAATAAATAAATAAATTTAGTTCATTTCAATTCAATTAAAATAAAAAATAAAATAAAAAATAAAATAAAATAAAATAAAATTAACTTAAATTAAATTAAATTAAATTAAATTAAATTAAATTAAATTAAATTAAATTAAATTAAATTAAATTAAATTAAATTAAATTAAATTAAATTAAATTAAATTAAATTGTGCTTCTGGCGTAGACAAAATGTAAAGGTACCAGTGTTTTGATCTGGAAAATTTATATATTGAAGACTTTAATCCAGCATTTATTGCAAGCACAATTGTTAAACTCAGAACCATGGAAAAGCACAGAACAGGGTCAGATTGGGATCCAGCACACAGCCAACAGAAACCAGATAACACCTACAAAAACCTACTTTCATCATGCACCCTCCAGGAGGCCGCACGTCACTCTCTCTCTCTCCCTCTCTCTCTCTCCAGCAGTTATTGTATTCTGGGTTTGCTGAATATAACAATAATATAAACACTATAATTCAAAGACATGCGAGCGCTGGAGGAACAGCTGGAAAGAGCATTCTGGGATTAATGCACAGGTCAGAAAGTCTATCTCCCGATGCTTTGATCATATCCATCTTAGTGCTGGTACACAGAGACTTACTGTATTTACAGATTGTTAGGCTTTTTGGTGCAGAAACTGTGAATGGTTAAACTGAGATGACATTGATTTATAGCGCACACAGATTTTCCCTCATATAGCTGCTGCCGTCAAAGCAAATAATGGCTTATATTCTATGGAAAACAACCTGTCGATACGTAAACAGCGATGCTCCGGAGCCACCAGAGCAAAGAAACGGTTCCCTTTTGAGAGAAAAATACTGACAATGTTCAAAACAAACCATTAAAATGTTTGAGCTCGGTGTAAGATGATTGAGTTAGCAGCAGGCTTTAGCTTTACCGACACATTCGTTCGTTCTCTCATGCTTTTTGGTAGGCAAATTGTATTTTCACCAATATTGATTTTCTCCTCATTGATTTTAGTAGTTTACAAAGGCATTTTGTGTGGTACAGTCACACTAACATTGGTCATCTGTGCACAATAAGCAAACCTGTGCAGGTCGCATCAGATGCACTGAAACATCACAGACAAAACTACAGATTCAGAAGCTTGTGTCCTTTGATATTTCGTGCCGGCGACTAAAAGCTCTGCATCAGTGTCAATGAAGGTGCAGAAAAAGAGCAGTAGCACTGGCAAAGAGTAATAGCTGAAGAAACTACAAGAGAGAGTGTGTAATATTTTATTTATTGGGCCTTATTCGGGGAAGATGAGCAGGAAAAAATGTGCTTTCTTACAAAAACTGTTGCATGCGAATCAATGTGACAATTTCTGTCTGCCAAAAATGAAAATCATGGCATTTACTCATACTTGTGTTAGTCTACATTCCTCTGTCAAAATAAAATAACATGAGATTAAATAAAATTAAATTAAAAAATTAAACAAAATTAAAATAAAATAAACTACAAAATGAAATAACACAAATTTCATTAAATTACATTAAATATAATAAAACAAAACAAAATATGAAACAAATAAAATATAAAAATTAAATTAAATTAAATTTTAATTTTAAAAAATGTAAAAAAAATCTAAAAAAACAAAAACTAAATTAAATTAAAATTAAAAAATTATTAAATTAAAAATAAACAATTAAATAAAACAAAACAGAAATAAAATAAAAATAAATATAAATATTTTAAATGTAATTAAATATAAATATAAATAACTAAATAAATACAATAAAAAATAAAAAAACAAACCAAAATAAAACAAATTAAAATGAATTTTAAAAATTACATTAAATTAAATTAAAAAATAAATAAATATTTTTTGATAAAAAAATTAATTGTTTTAATAAAACAATGTTAAATAACCAAACAAACAAAACAAAACTAAATAAATAGTACAAAATAATCAAATTAAATAAAAAACAACAAAATAAAAACGACACAAAAATAAAATAAACTAAATAAATAAAACAAGAATAAAACAAAAATTTAATTAAAACAAAAGTAAATTAAATTAAAACAAAACAAAAATAAAATAAAAGTAATAAAACAAAATAAATGAAACAAAATAAATTAAACTAAAACAAAAACAAAAATTAAATTAAATAAATAATTAAATAAATAAAACAAAAACAAAACAAAAAAATAACAAAAATAAATAAATAAATAATATAAACAACATAAAACAAAACAAAAAAGCAACAACAAACAAAACAATATATAAAATAAAAACTAAAAATAAAATAAAACAGAATAAAAATAAAACAATTTAAACCAAACAAAAATAATATAATATAAAACAAAACAAAAATTTTTTTTTTGAAAAATGTAACAATAAAAAGTTGAGTCTAATCTAATCAGCGACCCAAGAGCAGGATCTCATTGTGAAGATCCACATCTTAACTTGTACACCCTGTCGGTGTGGCCCGAGAGAAAGCATCCAGATCTGCCCTCTCCAGAAGGCCTGCAGCGGCGTTTAGCAAAACCTGCTGCTCTCCATAGCAGAGAGAAAAAGAGAGAGAGGAGAAAGAGAAAGAGAGGGGGTCCCTGGAGGCCTGAACAATCAGACAATTTCAAGATCACGAAGCATTAAACCAATCCCGGCAGGGTACACTAATTAAACAGCCGGGCCCAGCACCGCCAACCAATCCCCACAGAGCAATTAAATCCATCCCCTCTAAAACACTGTGGAACCTGTCTGGGGAAAAGCACGCAGAGAAAGCCAGAAGAGAAAACAGAAAATTCATCTGGAGAGAGAGAGAGCGGGATTGAGGGGGGAACGCGGATCGCTGCTAACAAGGGGAATTGAGCAGAAATGATTCAATTCGACGCTTTTGTTCCTCACCCTCTTTTTTTTTTAATTACTACAGTCAAAAACAGGGGGCATTTTTTTTTCAGGTTTATTTGGTCACGTCGGACTTGAAAGGTCAACCTGGGTGAATTGCATTGGGAGATATACAGTAGGGCGACGCGGTGGCGCAGTAGGTAGTGCTGTCACCTCACAGCAAGAAGGTCGCTGGTTTGAGCCTCGGCCGGGTCAGTTAGTGTTTCTGTGTGGAGTTTGCATGTTCTCCCTGCCTTCGCATGGGTTTCCTCGGGGGGCTCCGGTTTCCCCCACAGTCCAAAGACATGCGGTACAGGTGAATTGGGTAGGCTAAATTGTTTGTAGTGTATGAGTGTAAATTAATTTTGTCCCAAAAATGGTTTTTAAAAAAATAACAACTGCTTTTATTCTAGCCGAAATAAGACAAATAAAAGTTTCTCCAGAAGAAAAAATATTATCAGACATACTGTGAAAATTTCATTGCTCTGTTAAAAATCATCTGGGAAATATATAAAAAAGAAAATAAAAATCAAAAGGGGGCTAATAATTCTGACTTCAACTGTGTGTGTGTGTGTGTGTGTGTGTGTGTGTGTGTGTGTGTGTGTGTGTGTGTGTGTATGTATATATATATATATATATATATATATATATATATATATATATATATATATATATATATATAAATTATATATATATAATTTAATGTAAACAAATATATTTACTATAAATTTAATATAAATAAAATATAATTAGATATAATTAGATTACAATATATTTTAGTTTTACACATTTTGTTATGTGCATTTGTGATTTTCTTTTTATATTTAACTTTTTACATTTTTAGTTAATTTAGCAATTTTACATTATTATTATTATTATTATGTTAAATAACATAAATATTATATATTTTTCTTTTTTATTTACATGTTTTTATTCAACTTTCTCCATCTAATATTTAATAGCTATAGGCTATAGACAGACACATTCATTTGGAACTCAGTGGGAATGATTGAATTCAATGCATTCCTCCTCCATGCTATTTTTTTTTAAATTACTAGTTTTTCTTGGGGGCCCAGAGACCACCCTTCTCAAAAAAAGCATAACCAAGGCATTAATTCATATAAGAGAGTTCAGAAAACACTTCAAGACTGAAAAAAGGAAGAACAACCGCCTGGAGCTCCTTAATAAACCGGCGGAGATGATCACGGTGTCATCGAGCACAATCTATTCAGCGAAGCACTGATCAAAATCATCCCCCAATGAAAAACGACTCCATCATCCGTCAAACAGCTCCTGGGCGACTCCGCGCGTAACTTCCCAAATCCAAATTGCAATGGAAAAGTCACTGCGTAATAACGTCACTATCAGCAAAGATCACATTTGTAATCCGTATCAACTTACGTTTGCTTGTAATATTCCTCACGAAACACAGCTGCAACTCTGAAGCTCGCTGACATCTAACTTTTTTTTTTTTTTTGGTGGTGGGATGGTAAAACTTGCACTAATGCAAATTTTACATCATTATAACTAATTAAATAATTAAAAGGAGACATGTGAAAATGATTGCATGCAAAGAGAAAGGGTCTCTATTAGGGACTACCCTTAAAGTCAGAATTATTCAACCTCCTTTGTTTTTGTTTTTTCAAATATTTCCCAAATGGTGTTTAACAGAGCAATGAATTTAACACAGTATTTCCTAAAATACATATACACACACAATGTGTGTGTATGTATGTATGTGTATATATATATATATATATATATATATATATATATATATATATATATATATATATATATATATATATATATATATATATATATATATATATACACATATATACATACATACATACATACATACATACATACATACATATACATATATATATATATATATATATATATATATATATATATACATACATACATACATACATACATACATACATACATATATATATATATATATATATACACATACATATATACATATATATATATATATATATACACATACATACATACATACACACATACACACACATTATATATATATATATATATATATATATATATATATATATATATATATATATATATATACATACATATATACATATACACATATACATACACACACACACACACACATATATATATATATATATATATGTGTGTGTGTGTGTGTGTGTGTGTGTGTGTGTGTGTGTGTGTATGTATGTATGTATGTATATATATATGTATATATACATTTTAAGGTCACTATTAATAGCACCCTAACGCAATATTTGTTTTCGATTGTCAACAGCTGTAGTCCCTAACCCCGGGCCACGTGGATCAACCCATAGATTGATCAATTGGTACTGGATCGCACAAGAAATCGAAATAGATTCTGAACGATCTTTAATTTTGAAAAATCTTTCTTCTCTGTCAGATGAGCGCCAAAATTTAACCCACAAGCAGCAAAATGAGTAAGAAACAGACGTCTTTGGAAAGTTTCTTTGCGAAGGGGTAAAGGCCTGCAAGCCATTAAATGGATCCGCAAGCCATTTGACAACAAATCGGGTGAATCCAGCATGTCTGTGCAAGAAAAAGATCGACTGCTGGCGGCTGTTCACATTTTGTTTCTTTTCCAAGGGCAAATTAGTTTTTCCCAATGGACACATAATGAGAGAACGACGCATGCAAGTGGCATGAGTTGCGCAATACGCTCAAACCTTCCAGGCACACACAGTTGAAAACAACTCAACTTTACAGCTTCATACATTGTCTAATGTAATTACTTTAACGAAATGTGTATGCTCCATAGAAACATAGAGCTAGGGCTGCACAATTAATCAAAAAATGATTGTGATCTCGATTCGACCCCCTAAACAATCTTAATCCAGCATGTCTACGATTCAGCCAATTAAACTTTCAAGTTCAGGAGAGAAACGTAAAGGAGTCGCACAAGTCTTCTTGTTGTTTTATGTTGCCCAGCAACATGGACATCTCCAAATGGTCAGCATACTGTATTTATAAGGTATAATTCACCCAAAAAAAAAAATGTCTGTCTTAATGCAATGATGTATTCGCATCCGTGAAATTACACGATTGTTTACTACTTAGAGAATGCATGGGTGGCCACTCATGAAGTCTACTTCAGTGAACAGAACCTGCATAGGCTGTGCATAGCAGGTAACAAAGTTGGAAATAACGTTCAGTTTGCTCTACAGAGCGATCGTTTGGGAGCCGCGCAGGAAGTATGATTTGCATGCGTATTTTTTTTTTTATTTATTTATTTTTTCACAAGGTGACAACAGGCTGTTTTACTCGGCAGTAAAAGTAAAACCAAAACCATGCATATTGGCCAGAATCATGCAGCCCTACACAAAAACTGCAGTGCTTTTTAATTTTCTCCATAAATAAAACTTGTATCTGAGTTACAACAATGTTTTTTCAGCTTATCATCCTCTGAGGAAAAAAGTTGATAGTTGCCTAGCAATCTATGTACACATAAACGTATTTATAAAAAATTAGTTATTATAACTAATATGCTTAAAAGTGTGTCAAAAAAAATATTCCCTGTTAAACAAAAATTGGGGGAAAAATATACAGGGAGGCTAATAATTCTGACATTAACTGTATTCCCAATGGGTGTAACTATTGCGGCTGGTTATTATAATCCCGTTTTAAAATTGCAGATCCTGCGATGTGAGTAGGGTTGGGTCGATTAATGATGCCATTGTCCATCCCGATGGCCGATAGACTTCACAATGCTGAGCCAGCATCGCAATCCTCCACCCCACCCCCTTTCGCAAACCTGCTCACAAAAAAATACACACTTAGGCCCCGTTTACACTAATATACCTTAGTTTTAAAATGGCATTTTATAACGAAAACGATCCCCGTCCACACTGGCGTTCAACCTACATAGCATTTCTGAAAAGCCCTCCTTCTGAGCTCCAGCTCCAGCTCAGTGGATGCTTTGAGCAGTGCATATCAGACAGTTTATCAAGGACCGCAGGATCGTGTCTCAATATAGTTGTTAAACGTGATATTTAATCCATCTTGTCTATATCTAATGACTCTTCTGTCTTTTGAATCTATCAGGTAACGAGCCACAGCATCAGTACACTTCTTCAGTCTTTCACTTTTGTACTTAGTAATTTTAGCGAAAACCTCAGATACTGTTGGTTGGTTGCTGTTGGTTGTGCACCGTTTTACCAACCAAATTTGTCTACACCAATATAACGACACAGATCGCTCTGCCTATTCAAGCCAGAGTCCTGCGGAAAAAGTGATTGACAGGTGGTAATTTGTGTGTAATCTTTATTTGTTTATGATTTGGTTTTTGGTAAAACAAGGACCATGCAGGTCAGGTAATTGAAACGGTAGGCTACAAATAATTTATTCGTTATGAATGAATATATTATTCATGAATAATTAATTCACCGATGCCTATGACGATGATGCCATCGTCCATCGCAATGCTTCATATTAGACAACTTACGATGCCAAATTGGTTCGACATCGCCCAAACCTAGATGTGACCTTTGCAGATTGGCACATTGCAATATCTATATACTCAACCGGGTCGGTGCCAATAGTCTAGTGGTTAAGTGCGCCGACATATAGCACCATGGTGCTCACTGAGACCCGAGTTCGATTCCCGGCTCGAGGTCCTATGCCGACCCTTCCCCTCTCTCTGGTCCTAATACTTTCCTGTCTGTCCTCCACTATCCTATCCCAATAAAAGGTGAGAAACCCCGAAAAAAAAAAATTATATATATATATATATATACACATATACTGAACCGGAATTGTATATATTGTGAAGCTCTCGTTTCTATGAGTATATACATGTGATCCTGTGTGATTTCATCTAAACTGGCATTTGGGGTGTTGAGATGTCCCACTGATTGCAGTCAGATCTGATTTTCTCTCTGAAGCGGTTCTGTAAACACTAGAAAAGACCATTTAAAAAAGACGACAGACTACAGACACAAAGCTTTAAGATTTGCTTATTGCATGCACATGTAATGCACACAAAATGCAGAGAGGGCAACATGGTGGTTAGGATTGTCGCCTCACAGCAAGAAGGTCGCTGGTTGAAGTCCCAGCTGTCAGTTGGCATTTCTGTGTGGAGTTTGCATGTTCTCCCCGTGTTGGTGTGGGTTTCCTCGGGTGCTCCAGAGTCCAAACACATGCGCTATAGGGGAATTGGATTAACCAAATTGGCTGTAGTGTTTAAGTGTGTGTGTAAATAAGTGTATGGGTGTTTCCCAGTACTAGATTGCAGCTGGAAGGTCATCTGCAGCGCAAAACATATGCCAGAATAGTTGGCAGTTCATTCCACAGTAGTGGCCCCTGACAAATTAGGGACTAAGCAGAAGGAAACTGAATGAATGAATGATTCTATCCTTGTTTTACATCCCACAGAAATCCCTAATCCATAACATGAACACTAGTCACTTTTACACTCGATTGGTGTTTGCATGATACAATGATTTTCATTGTAGTTCTAGGTGAGAAGGAAGAAAAAAGCAAACAAACACACACACACACACACACATACACACATACACACAGACAGAGAGACAATCATGGGGTCTCCTTTATCCCTGAAGGGCAGAACGGACAATAGAGAGCTGAATTATGGTGACTGAAGAACCGGCTGATATAAAAGAGGCACAGAGAGAGAGCAGAAGAAGAAGAATGGAGGGGATTCAATAAGGCCTCTGTAAAATGAACAAGAAAGGCTGGTGCTCAATACATCTGCCATCAGACAGTCAAAACAAATAAAGAGGGCCGCCGTACAGGTACACAGCTCAATATGGGCCTCGGTCGCTCGGCAGGGAGAACACACAGCTATATACTCCAACAGATGAGCCATTAGCTTTTCCTCAGCGTCCTGGTTTACGGGGCCGCTATCGGTTTAGTCGGACGCCTAGAGCTGGGCCTTTTTTTTTTTAACCTAGTCTAATGTCTCCCCGAAGTTTTGTTAAAACCTCATTATTTACTGAAGTGCCGAGACCGTCGTCGTTTTCCCCGAGAGTGTAAGCGCGCCGGGTATTAATATGAAAATGCGGAGATTCATTGCCCTGACGAACTATCAGACTCCAGCGCGGATCGATGGGGGGAAAAAATTGAGGATCGGTGCTTCTGGGACGTCGTTAAGGATTTAGAGGAGGAAGCGGCTTAAACAGGAAGTGTCTGTCATGGTTTAGCTCTATCTGTGTGTGTGTGAGGGTCAGCGGTGTGATCCGTCAGCGCAAATCTCCTCATGTGTGGCGCTTATGACTAATGCACAATCTAGTGATGCTTATTCAAAGATGAATCATTCTGCTGAGCTGATTCTTTTGAACGACTCCGTTGAGTTGATTCGCAAGGCACGCTGAAGCTTAAAGGGCCTGTGAAGAGCTGTCGCCACTGGCTTGCATGGTTCAGGATCTGTAAAGCTACGCATCGATGAATTTGCTCTTCAGTGTTTGGACTCTCAGTAATGATTTCAAACCACACTGAACTGAACTTAAACACTAAAAACTGAACTACCCTAACCCAGTTACTATGACCATTTATGTGAAGCTGCTTTGACACAATCTACATTGTAAAAGCGCTATACAAATAAAGCTGAATTGAATTGAATTTTGAAATCTGAATTATTTTATTTGATGTTTGACGTAATAGCAATTGTAAAATGAAGAGAGAGCGGGACGGAGTAGCTCCTCCCCTTTAAAAAAAACAGCCAATAGGTGTTTTGTTTCCATTAGAGCTCTGCCAATAAAAGTGGTTGAGATCAAGTGCAGCAAATGAAAAGCAAATGAGAACAAGGGGGCAGGGTATGTTAGATACTAGAGAGCATTTGATTGGTAAGAAGATTTGATGAGAAACTGAAGTTTAAAGTGGTGTCAAAAATAAATAAATAAATAAATAAATAAATAAATAAATAAATAAATAAATAAATGTTGATCAATTTAGATTAAGAATGGGTCCCCAATCTTATTCTTATAAAGGGCCAAAAACCAAAGTTGGTCGGTATTTACATTTTAAAAGTCTGATTCACTTACAGTATTTAATTGAAACATTTCAATTTAATTGGCTTTTTTGTAGCTCCTCAAGTAAACAAAGAAACAAAAGGTTAAATTAAATTCTTAATGACGATTTCTGTCAAAGGCATCTTTTCAGATTGGATGGGTGGGCTAACCAAAGGTTACAATGGGCAACTTTGGCTCGTGGACCCTACTTTGGGCACCTCTGTTTTAGGCAAAAGTGACAAACTGAAAGCTTTGGATGTTTATATCAGCTTTATAATTTCCAAACATGAATTTTGTCACTGTTTTGGAGCAGACCAGCTATTAGATTTCCTAGCAGTGCTCACACTGTGAGATTTTTTTACTATTGTGTTCTGGATGACTTCAATTTTTTGTTCTAAAGGGTGAATCGGAAATCGCATACTTCCTCACTCAATTACAGTATGAGAGCCGAGTAGTATGCCTGCATTCATAGTACTAAAACAAAACCGTAGGCAAGAATCTGAAGTGCACATCCAATGGAACTTAGCTGAGTTATATCATTAAGCCTGCCGCCGCCATGGTACGACAGCAAAGTTCCTTGATTATTACGCCAGAATGAGAGTATAGTTCCTATAGCCATATCAGCTTAGAAGAAAGCAAATTAACATTTTCCATCAGTCTTAGTACACTGAAAAAAAATTATTTAAGGATTTAATAATAATAATATTATGGATTTAATAATTTTTTATAGTAAGTGGTTGCAAACAATTTATATGGGCTGAATTTAAACAAATTTAGTAATGTTCAACCTAATTCGTGTTTAAATTCAGCCCATTTCAATTGTTTGCAACCAGTTACCTTAAAATGTTGTAAGTTCAAATAATCATGTAAAAGAGTCAAGCTTAAACAGTAAAACTATCCAAACTCTTGAGCGAGATGCTAATGGTCTAATCCGATTCAATAATCTATGCTAAGCTAAGCTAAAAGTTCACCTGCATGACCCACAGCTCGGCTGAATGGATTCAAAAATGGTGAAATTCAACTGTTTAACTCTTTAGAAGAGCAATAAAATGTGCCTATTCGCAAAAAAATTGGAGCGTTCCTTTAATAAGACATTGGCTTTGTGTAGCTAAGGATATAAGCCACCAACGTAGAGGAAAAAAAAAAGTGTGCTCCACTATCAAAGCACATGCACGGAGGGTTAATCCAGGAACAGTGAAGGTGAATGGGGGAAAATAAGTGTGGACAGGTATGAAAATCGAGCCTTAGGAGGGTCACAGCGATTAAGGGGCTGTTTTATGACAGGCCGGCTCTCGCTCGGTGAATAGGCGCCAGGCGCAAAGCAAAAACCGGTTTATCATTCCTCTCGGCGCGCTGAAGTATCCGCTTTGAAGTCTCGAGCGCTAATTCTACAGAGGAAGGTTAAACTGCTTAAATCTTGAGTCAGTTTCACTTCTCCTCTAATGTTGTCGGCGGAGCGGGAGGGGAACGTGACTCTGGGATCTTCACAACTCAATTTGCAGACACCGTAAAAGCCTTTTCTCGATGCTTTTTCTCTCCTCTTTGTTTCCTCCGCCAAAGGTTCACAGAGAGAGATGGAATTTCCATTCTGCCAGTCTGATGGATAAGAGATTATTCTAGGCAGCTTTTTTTTGGTGAAGGGTGAGACATTATGGTGCACACTTATGGAAATGTTTGTTTCCCAGCACAGACGGAAGCTCTCGGCGGCGAATATGAGTTTATAATTGCCTAATTTGACACAGATTAGGTTTTGCCAAACAATCTAATGATGGTCAGCGCAAACACAAGCACACATGCGAGTCGGTTTCATTACTTCAGGATTCACATGTTTAATGACCCTGATGATAAATTAGGGCTGGGTGATTTGACAAACCTCTCATACAGTTTCCTGATATAGATGT
>NC_141028.1:5965000-5987500 GCF_052040795.2 Danio rerio
AATAGCTTTGTACTGGAGGAAAGTGGAAAGGCCATCTATTGCACAGTGGATCAATAACATGTCCTTCTGTTTAGCTATGGGAAAGATTTTTAAATATGTTAAAAGGCAAGCTTACGGCTTTTGAGAGAACGTGGACACCCTTTATAGATCTTCAAATTCAGATTTTCTCAGGCGATTATGACACGTTTTTTTTTAGAGTTGTTAGCAATATTGTCTTAATTAATTGAATTTTGAATGCTTTAATCTATTAACATAGTTGCATTATGCCATTCCTTCTGGAAAGGACTTCAGCGGTAATAGTCTTCATTTCCAGCTTGATAATGATCCACTAATTGCAGTGAAATCCTATTTGGAGAAAGAAAACAGCTGATGAAGCAGACAGTCATGAAATGGCCTCCATGGGGTACAGACCCGAATATTATTAAGGCTGTATGCGATCGCCTGGACACAAAAATAAAGATGAGATACTCTAAAGGCTGATTTATACTTCTGTGTCAAGCGCACTCGTATGCTACGGCGCTGACGCATAGCTCTACGCCGTGGCCGTCGCTGACGTGCACCTCTCAAAAAATGTAGATACACGTCGCAACGACGCATAGTGCAAGCTCTGTGATTGGTCGGCTTGGTAGCGCTGACGAGTCTGGGCGGGACCGAGAGCGGCGCGAGCGGCCAGAGCCCAATGGAGCGATTGTTTACAAGTGTGGAGTCCCGTGAAGGAGCTCCTGATGGAAAGTTTTGTTTTGTGTTTACCTCATAGTTAAAGTTGTTGCACGTCCGCCGGTTCCTGCCTCAAAATGAGCGAGTTTGAGCCACTTGTACATCCTGGAAGCGTTCAGAAAGAACAAAACACAGGCGAAGAAACTCAACACAGAGACACATTAACAGCTCACTGCCAACTAGCGTTTTGGAAGTGTTAATGCAGACCAACAGAGACAGTGCGCAGAAGTATAAATGCACAGCTACGCGCATTGCATGCGCCATTGGTTACGCCGGTCACTTGACGCAGAAGTATAAACCAGGCTTAAACCAGGAGTGTCCAAACTCAGTCCTGGAGGGCCGTTGTCCAGCATAGCTTAGCTCCAACTAGAGCTGCACAATTAATCATAAAAAGATCGCGATCTCAATTCGACCCGCTAGACGATCCTAATCCAGCATTTCTACGATTCGGCCAATCATATTTTCAAGTTCAGGAGAGAAGCAACGGTGGCCGCACAAGTCTTCACATTGTTTTACATATGTTGTTCAGCAACATGGACACCAACAAATGGTGTTGAAAGAGCCACATGCTGTATTTATAAGGTATAATTCACCTCAAAAATTTAATTTCTGTCTTCATGTAATGCATACCCGTCAACCCTCCTGTTTTTTCCGGGATTCTCCTGTATTTTACAGTTCTATTCCGCTATCATCCCGTAAAGGTATTTTCCCGTACTTCTCCTGTATTTTCAGTGTTTCTCTGAAGGGTGGCAAGAAACATTAAAGAGCCGATCCTCCCTATGGGCAACCCATACCGCCGAACCACCAGGGGCCGCCTCTTGCTTTTAAATGCGATTCTGTTCTGTGCTTTCGCTTTGTTTAGGCACAAAAACACTTTAGCTGTGTCCCAAATGGCACACTATACACTATGCACTATGTACTTATGCACTTACACACTCAACAGGATAGTATATGTATGTAGTGTTGTCCCAAATGGCACACTAATGTTTTTTTACTAAGCGGAAATTCAAACCGTTTCCCTAATGACGTTTGACGGTTGCCAGATCAGTGAAATAACAACAGAATTATCAAATAATACCTGCCGTGAGAATATCCGTATTCACCATCAGGAGGCGCTATAATCACTCTCGTAGGAGAATTTTGCTTTCACCATCCAAAATAAATAAAGTTATTCAACATGTGCGCCCGATAGCTCCGCCCCTTCTGCTACGCGAGCAAATCTGCGATCGTTGAGTGCGTGAAGTGTCCATCATTACACACTTCATTTTAGCGGCTGAAGGAAGGCACCATCCGGGTAATTAAAGTGCACTTATTATTGTTAGAGTTTTCAGTGTGAATGCGCTACTTACACTATTTATACTACAAAATGGCGTAGAATAGTGCATAAGTATGCGATTTGAGACGCAGCTTTTGAAATAAATATTAAAAAAAGTGCGATTCCCCTTCCTTTTCATTACAGTTGTCGTCACCCCTCCTATGCAATCCTCAAAACAGTCATATAATGGTGCTTGACTGTCAGCTGATTTCCCAGTGATAGGTTGCAGCTGGAAGGGCATCCACTGCGTAAAAAACGTACTGGATAAAGCCTGATTTATACTTCTGCGTCAAGTGACCGGCGTAACCCACGGCACAGGCAACGCGCGTAGCTGTGCATTTATACTTCTGCGCGCTGTCTCTGTTGGTCTGCATTAACACTTCCGAAACGCTAGTGGGCAGTGAGGTGTAAATGTTCCTCTGTGTCAAGTTTCTTCTCTGCTTTTTTGGTTTTCCTGAACACTTCCGGGATGTACAAGTGGCTCAAACTCACTCATTTTGAGGCAGGAACCGGAGGACGTGCAAAACTTTAACTATGAGGTGAACACAAAATAAAACTTTCCATCCGGAGCTCCTTCACGGGACTCCACACTTGTAAACAATCGCTCGCGCCACTCGTCAGCGCTACCAAGCCGACCAATCACAGAGCTTACGCTACGCGTCGTTGCGACGTGTAGTTACATTTTTTGAGAGGTGCACGTCAGTGACGGCGATGGCCACGGCGAAGGGCTATGCGTCAGCGCCGTAGCATACGCCGACGTTTGACGCAGAAGTATAAATCAGCCTTAAGTTGCCGGTTCATTCCGCTCTGGCGACCCCGGGTTAATAAAGGACTAAGCTGACAAGAAAATAAATGAATGACTGTCAGCTGACGCGCTCCATAGTGATAAACAGACACTGTTTCCCAAACGGATTCTGTACACGCGATTTGAAGCGGATCGAAAGTCTGCCGTTTGGGTGCTTGTTTGAACAGACATACACAGTAGACATATACAGTACACATAATAATTAATAATAATATCTAAAGACGTACATTTGAAAGGCATTGGTCAAGCATTGCAAAAGTTAGTACACGCCATATCAGTACACACCGCATCTCCGCACATTATAAACTGGGGCAGGAGAAAGTTTTGAAAACACACCAAAACTGCATTTCAGCGAAAACGTGACTTGAAAGACAAACTGGAACGCAACCAGATTACGACACAGAAATCAAACTGTTAAATTGCAGATTTCATCAGCTTCCATATTGGTCACCGAAGCTGTGGGACAAAAGAGGACGGTGTGTTTGCACAGGGATCTTGTTATCCTGCTCCCTATTGGTCAGATGTGTCCTAAAAGAGACTAGCGGGGACCTTTTGGCCTGTCCTTTCCATGAGCGCCCACGGAAATGCCATCTGGCTGGTGTGAATTATTACCACGGCAACGGCCATGTGACCTGAGCCCAGTGGAAACCAAGGTCACCAAAACCTGTAGCCCGTGCATTTCTGTGTCATCTCTTTTATGAGGTTAGAAGAGCCCGCCGTCCGTTCTTACGAGGACATGTCCTATCGCTTAGGAAACACATTCAATGAGAAACATCAGTCGCTTTCAGCTCTGGTTTGCTTTATAACGCCGCAAACAAGGTCATTATCATTTACGAGAGATTAAAAAATATATTAATAAAACACATATATAAGCTTGTGTGCAATATTAATGAGATATTGTGAAAAAATCAGATTTTATTTCATCTTTAATTGAAATAAATGTATATATATTTGAAAATTAATTTAAAAACAAGTCATATTGCATATAATTGTTATAATTAATTAATCCTGAATTGAAATAAGAGTAATGAGTACACAAAACTTTTTTCTTTGCATGAATAACATAAGGATGCCACATTTTCAGACATGCTTATATATAAATTTTTAGACAACACAATTACATTCAATAAAGGCATTTAATAGCAATAGGTGATGCTCATATACTAATTTGAACATTTTAGTGAGCGAATTTCATCACAAACCACTGAAAACTCACTTTTAGTTAAAGTCAGAATTATTAGCCCCCTTCAAATTTTTTTTTCTTCTTTTTTAAATATTTTCCGAATAATGAGCAAGGAAATTTTTACAGTATGTCTGACAATATTTTTTCTTTTGGAAAAAGTCTTATTTGTTTTATTTCGGCTAGAATAAAAGCAGTTTTAAATTTTTTAAACACCATTTAAGGGACACAATTATTAGCCGCTTTAAGCTATTTTTTTTTCTCGATAATCTACAGAACAAACCATCATTATACAATAACTTGCCTAATTACCCTAACCTGCCTAGTTAACCTAATTAACCTAGTTAAGCCTTTAAATGTCACTTTAAGCTGTATGGAAGTATCTTGAAAAATATCTAGTCAAATATTATTAACTGTCATCATAGCAAAGATAAAATAAATCAGTTATTAGAAATGACTTAAAACTATTATGTTTAGAAATGTGTTTAAAAAAATCTTCTCTCCGTTAAAAAGAAATTGGGTAAAAAATAAACAAGCGGTCTAATAATTCAGGGGGGCTAATAATTCTGACTTCAACTGTATATTAAGACAAGATTATGACAAATATTCCCTCTTATGAAGAATTCCAAACGAGAAGCTAAACAAATGTAAGATTTGTTTTAAAAGTTTGTCTTTTCTTGCATAAAATAACAAAAATATGCCACATTTTCAGATATTCTTTTATTATAGACATTACAAATTAATCATTAACTTCAAAAGAAACCAATATGTGACGCTAATATACTAATTTGACCATTTCAGTGAGCGAATATCACCATAAACCACCAAAATCCCACATTGCTATAACTAATATCAACAAGACAATGCCAAATATTCCCTCTAATGAAGAATTCCAAACGAAAAGCAAACCAAATGTAATATTTGTTTTAAAAGTTTGTCTTTTCTTACATAAAATAACAAAAATAAACATAAATAATCTAAAAATAACATTTTCTGATATTCTTATATTATTGACAACACAAATTAATCATTAACTTTAATTGAAACCAATATGTGACGCTAATATACTAATTTGACCATTTCAGTGAGCGAATATCACCATAAACCACTGCAAAAACCTCATCTCTATGACTTATATCAAGACAAGACGATGGCAAATATTCCCTCTTAAGAAGAATTCCCAACGAGACTCCAAACACAAGACTCGCTCATGAGGGAATACGACTGAAACACCTCTGAGGATTAATGGCAATGCAGGAACTGCTGTATGAAATGATGTAATTTGAGAGCAACCAAAGCGACAGCCATAAGCCACAGACCCCAGCGAAAACATCATCTGACACGGCCAGATGCTCCGCTACAGACCAACACAGACAAAGAGGGTCATAAATCAACTGTCAGACGCAGACCCCCCCTCTCCTACTAAACTTATTCGTCCAATGGTCAATACAAGCACTTCATTCAGGGGGGTCTCGCTAAAGACGAATAATAATAATAATAATAAAACATCTTCCAGGAAGAAGCATTAATACACCTCAGGTTTTAGATGCAATAAATGTGCCCAAACACAAGACACAACGTATTTGTTTTAAAAGCTTGTCTTTTTTGAATAAAATAACAAACAGATGCCACATTTTCAGACATTATTATATGTTTGTTGGACAACACAATACAGTTTAATCATTTAACTTCAAAAGAAACCAATATGTGACGCTAATATACTAATTTGACCATTTCAGTGAGCGAATATCACCTTAAACCACCAAATGCCCACATTGCTATAACTAATATCAACAAGACGATGCCAAAAATCCCCTTTAATGAAGAATTTCAAACGAGAAGCAAAAAATATATAGTATTTGTTTTAAAAGTTTGTCTTTTCTTGCATAAAATAACAAAAATATGCCACATTTTCAGATATTCTTATATTATTGACAACACAAATTAATCATTAACTTTAATTGAAACCAAAATGTGGTGCTATACTAATTTGAGCATTTGAGTGAGCGAATCTCATCACAAACCACTAAAAACCCACTTATATTAAGACAAGACGATGGCAAATATTCCCTCTTATGAAGAATTCCAAACTAGAAGCAAATAAATTTTAATATATTTTTTAAAGTTTGTCTTTTCTTGCATAAAAAACAAAAATATGCCACATTTTCAGATATTCTTATATTATAGACAACACAAATTAATCATTAACTTTAAATGAAACCAAAATGTGACGCTAATATACTAATTTGACCATTTCAGCAAGCGAATATCACCATAAATCACCAAATGCTCACATTGCTATAACTAATATCAACAAGACGATGCCAAATATTCCCTCCAATGAAGAATTCCAAACAATAAGCAAACCAAATGTAACGTTTGTTTTAAAAGTTTGTCTTTTCTTGCATAAAATAACAAAAACATGCCACATTTTCTGATTTTCCTATATTATTGACAACACAAATTAACCATTAACTTTAAATGAAACCAAAATGTGACGTTAATATACTAATTTGAACATTTCAGTGAACGAATCTCACCACAAACCACTGAAAACCCACTTATATTAAGACAAGACTATGGCAAATATTCCCTCTTATGAAGAATCCCCCCACTAATAAACTTATTCGTCCAATGATCAACACAAGCACTCCATTCAAGAGGGTCTCGCCAAAGATGAATGATACAATTAAAAATAAAACATCTTCCCAGAAGAAGCATTAATACACCTCAGGTTTTAGATGCAATAAATGTGCCCAAACACAAGACACAACGTAATTGTTTTAAAAGCTTGTCTTTTCTTGCATAAAATAACAAAAATACGCCACATTTTCAGATATTCTTATATTATAGACAACACAAATTAATCATTAACTTTAAATGAAACCAATATGTGACACTAATATAATAATTTGAACATTTGAGTGAGCGAATCTCACCACAAACCACTGAAAACCCACTTATATTAAGACAAGACGATGGCAAATATTCCCTTTTATGAAGAATTCCAAACTAGAAGCAAATAAAATGTAATATTTTTTTAAAGTTTGTCTTTTCTTGCATAAAAAACAAAAATACGCCACATTTTCAGATATTCTTTTATTATTGACAACACAAATTAATCATTAACTTTAAATGAAACCAATATGTGACGCTAATATACTAATTCGACCATTTCAGTGAGTGAATATCACCATAAACCACCAAATGCCCACATTGCTATAACTAATATCAACAAGATAATGCCAAATATTCCCTCTTATGAAGAATTCCAAACGAAAAGCAAACAAAATGTAACGTTTGTTTTAAAAGTTTGTCTTTTCTTGTATAAAATAACAAAAACATGCTACATTTTCTGATTTTCTTATATTATAGACGACACAAATTAATCATTAACTTTAAATGAAACCAAAATGTGACGTTAATATACTAATTTGACCATTTCAGTGAACGAATCTCACCACAAACCACTGAAAACCCACTTATATTAAGACAAGACGATGGCAAATATTCCCTCTTATGAAGAATTCCAATCTAGAAGCAAATTAAATGTAAACATTTTTTAAAGCTTGTCTTTTCTTGCATAAAAAACAAAAATACGCCACATTTTCAGATATTCTTTTATTATTGAAAACACAAATTAATCATTAACTTTAAATGAAACCAATATGTGACGCTAATATACTAATTTGACCATTTCAGTGAGTGAATATTACCATAAACCACCAAATGCTCACATTGCTATAACTAATATCAACAAGACGATGCCAAATATTCCCTCTTATGAAGAATTCCAAACGAAAAGCAAACCAAATGTAACGTTTGTTTTAAAAGTTTGTCTTTTCTTGCATAAAATAACAAAAATACGCCACATTTTCTGATATTCTTATATTATAGACGACACAAATTAATCATTAACTTTAAATTAAACCAATATGTGACGCTAATATACTAATTTGAACATTTCAGAGAGCGAATCTCATCACAAACCACTGAAAACCCACTCAAATCAAGACAAGACTATGGCAAATATTCCCTCTTATGAAGAATCCCCCCACTAATAAACTTATTCATCCAATGATCAACACAAGCACTCCATTCAAGAGGGTCTCGCCAAAGACGAATGATAAAATTAAAAAAATAAAACATCTTGAAGCACTGTTACACCTCAGGTTTTAACTGCACTAAAGGTGGCGCAGAATGTGTTTTTCCCTCATCTGCCTCGCTCATCCTGATCTGTGGATCTCAATGGAGTCCAAGTTCAAGAGTGGGTGAGGGGCCCTCGGGGGACACGGCGTCCCGCAGGGGCCACAAGGGAGAATAACAAAGACTATCACAGCGTGCAATAACCAGCGTCTGACTAGATTCATAAATGAGTTAACAGCGATGTCTCGTAAATATTTTAAAAACTTCACATGTCCCAAAACGTGAATGTGCTCCTTAATTTAACTAGATTTAAAGGGACACGCTGTAAAATTTTTGGTAAATTAGCAGTTTTCCATATTTTGTGATTCATGTATTTTTTTCGTTTAATTGATATTATTATTATTATTAGTAGTAGTAGTAGTAGTAGTATTAATATAAAGATTAATATTAATATTAATGTTAATGTTAATAATAATAATAATAATAATAATGAACAGTGTGAGGGAGTCAATGGCTGCATCCGAAACCGCATACTTCCATACTGTATAGTACGCTAAAATCAGTATGCGAGCCGAGTAGTACGTCCGAATTCATAGAATTCGAAAATCAGTATGCTGCGCTATCCCCTGATGCCCCGCGAGCGAATTCATGAATGGGAGCAAAGAGCTTAGAATGACCAAGAGGCGACACTCGTGTAATTTGGGAAACAACCACTAGAGGGCGTGGCGGCCATTTTGGAATTAAAACTCCAATAGAACAACAGCATATTATAAGTCTGTAAAATAAACTGTTAGAAGTGCTGATGATTGTGATAATAAAAGTGTTGTATTGTCGTCTTTTAGGTTGTATCTCAGCTTTAATACGCTTTTTAAATAGGTAAATAAAAAACAAAGCAGCTGCTTGCCATTGCAAAAGTAATGAGATCTAATGGACGGCCGATCACTTTCACTCCAAAATGGCGGAATCAAGGGCTGTTGCTGAGCGCTGCTGTTGCAATGGAACGTTCTATTGAGTGTCACCTCTTGGTCATTCTAAGCTCTTTGATGGGAGTAAAGCGACGCAATTGACGCAGGTAGGTCACGTGACCGTGACAAAATGACGGACGTAGTACGTCCGAATTCCATTCATACTTTTCACGTTCATACTGTATAGAACATACTTTTCTAACGGCCGAGTAGTACGTTTAAATTCAAATGCAGTACCTACTGAGTAGTAGGCGGTTTCGGACGCAGCCAATGTTTCTGATGGCAGGTGGCAGGGAGTACTTCTGCTTTTGAATTGCATTATGGGAGCTTGATCTTTCTTCCAACAACTTTTAACCATGAAAAGTTTAAAAAGTTACTTTTATAAACATTTTTTACTAGTTTAAAGTGATATATTATTGAGTTGGTGTTGTATACTACGCTACAGAAACCTTGTAATAAACTGGCAGCACATTTTCAGTTATTTTACACTTATTTCTCTATATATTATTTCTCATACATTATATTATCCTTAACTAGTAAATCAAAGTCACTTTGTTAAACTGTAGAGTTGAATTTTCAACATCAAAAGTCGACAAAGAAGAGATAAAGACAAAGAAAAACTAATATACGGCAGTCAAGTTAAGAGACTGCGTACATGGATACTTATGACGTGCTAACCTTAAAAGTAACCACTGTTAACGTAAAGCTTTTGAGAAAGTGTGGATGCTTTAATTTTATGTTCATTAATCAAATTTTCTACCTATCACATATGAGACTCTGCATTGTTCAAATTACACTAAACTGCATTGATTAGACTGTTGCCAGACCACTACACTACCTGACAAGTGTTGTCTGTGATTTCTGTTGTAAGAGCAACAAATAACAACTTGACTTAGTTGATCATTTGGAAAAGTGATGAATCATCTGTTGAACTGCAGTCCAATCATCACAAATACTGCAGAAGACCTACTGGAACCCACATGGACTCAAGATTCTCACAGAAATCAGTCAAGTTTGGTGAAAAAAAATCATGGTTTGGGGTTACATTTAGTATGAGGGTGTGTGAGAGATCTGCAGAGTGGACGGCAACATTGACAGCCTGATCATTACATTACAAACCACAGGAGAGGGCAAATTCTTCAGCAGGATAGCGCTCCTTCAAAGTCAGGCCTTACTGTGCTTATTAAATATTCAAAATCAAGGCATGATCATATTTTGTTTTGGTCATAAAAATGTAATCTAGAGGCCTTTGCCTTTCATATAAGCCATCTCTGATACCAAATGATCCACTAGAAGTCGAGTTATTATTTGTTGTTTCTAAAACTTGGATTAGCGACAAGACTTTTGTCAGGTAGTTGTTAGGAGATGTTTGATCATTTTTGCAGTCTGAATTAATATAATGTATAAGACATAATATAGAGAGACAAAATTATGTAAAATAACTTGTTCTGGCAGTTTACTATAAGGTTTTTGTAGCGTAACATACAACACCAACCCAAACAATATATCATCAAACATATTTTATGTACAGTATTTTAGCATATAAAATACTACAGACGATACAAAGTCAATGGCTCTGTTTTATAGCATTCACTGAAAAGAAAGTCAGGTTCACAATCGATTTGTGTTGGGAAAACATGAAGGAATTAAGTTAACAAAATTAAGTGGATTAAATAGAAAACAATTAATTAGTCCCCCCAAAAACACTTAGGAATTGTGTTCAGTTTACTCATTTTACTTTATACACTCTCCGTATTTTGTGTTCCACAAGTTTTTCCATCTATTTAATTGCATTATGGTTGATCACTGCTCTATATAAAGAAAAAAGTCTGTAAAATAACAGAAAAAGTGCTTACAGTTTATTACAAGTTTTCTGTAGCGTAATATACAACACAAACCCACACAATATATCACTGCAAACTATTAGAAATGTCAATAAAAGTCCCCTTTTCAAACTTTTCAAGGTTCAAAGTTGTTAAAGGAAAGATCAAGCTCCCATAATGCAATTCCAAAAAATAAATAAACAGGGAAAAAATAAAAACATGAATCACAAAATATGTAAAACTGTTAATATACAGATATTTTTACAGTGTAGTTTGAACAAGCAGCACAAATCTCTGTTTTCTGAGAGCATGTTTTCTTTTGACTGTATGTTTTCTTTAACGAACTCTCACTATTAAATTAACAGTGTTTTCAAGACTTTAAACTTCATGCAAGCTGAAAATAATAATAATAATCCACTGAATTTCATGCTTACAGCTTTGATTCTGTTGCATCATGAAGTAAAATAAGTTTCTAAACAAACGTTTCGTGAGAACACATGGACATTTCATGACTAACCAACTAGGGGTCTTACACATATCCAATCAACACATTTTAGCACAGTCTGGAAAATGCAAGAGTTGCTGGGTGCCACACAATCGATTTGTGTTACGAAAACATGAAGGAATTAAGTTAACTTATTAGTTTTTACAAAATTAAGTGGATTTAACAGAAAACAATTAAGTTGCCCCCCACCGCCCCCTCGAAAAAGCTCAAGAGTTGTGTTGTTTCAGCTCATTTTACTTTAGTTCATTCACTCTCTGTATTTTGTGTTCCACAAATTTTTCCATTTATTTAATTGCATTATGGGATGTTGATCACTACTCTATATAGAGAAATAAGTCTGTAAAATGTGCTTACAGTTTATTACAAGGTTTCTGTAGCGTAATATACAACACTAACCTACACAATATATCACTGCAAACTATTATAAATGTCAATAAAAGTCTCATTTTCAAACTTTGCAAGGTCAATAAGTTGTTAAAGGAAAGATCAAGCTCCCATAATGCAATTAAACAGCATAAAAAACCTGAATCACAAAATATGTAAAACTGCTAATATACAGATATTTTTACAGTGTAGTTTGAACAAGCAGCACAAATCTCTGTTTTTTTGACTGCATGTTTTCTTCAACTAAACCTCACTATTCACTTTTACAGTGTTTGCAAGACTTTAGACTTCATGCAAGCTGATAATAATAATAATAATAATATTAATAATAATAATCCACTGAATTTCATGCTTACAGCTTTGATTCTGTTGCATCATAAGGCAAAATAATGTTCTGACGAACATTTCAAGAGAAAACATGGACATTTCATGACTAACCAACTAGGGGTCTTACACATATCCAATCAACACATTTTAGCACAGTCTGGAAAATGCAAGAGTTGCTGGGTGCCACACAATCCATTTGTGTTGGGAAAACATGAAGGAATTAAGTTAACTTATTAGTTTTTACAAAATTAAGTGGATTTAACAGAAAACAATTAAGTCCCCCCCCCCCTCCGCCCCCTCGAAAAAGCTCAAGAGTTGTGTTGTTTCAGCTCATTTTACTTTATACACTCTCCGTATTTTGTCTTCCACAAATTTTTCCATTTATTTAATTGCATTATGGGATGTTGATCACTACTCTATATAGAGAAATAAGTCTGTAAAATGTGCTTACAGTTTATTACAAGGTTTCTGTAGCGTAATATACAACACTAACCTACACAATATATCACTGCAAACTATTATAAATGTCAATAAAAGTCTCTTTTTTAAACTTTTCAAGGTCAAAAAGTTGTTAAAGGAAAGATCAAGCTCCCATAATGCAATTAAACAGCATAAAAAACCTGAATCACAAAATACGTAAAACTGCTAATATACAGATATTTTTACAGTGTAGTTTGAACAAGCAGCACAAATCTCTGTTTTTTTGACTGCATGTTTTCTTCAACTAAACCTCACTATTCACTTTTACAGTGTTTGCAAGACTTTAGATTTCATGCAAGCTGATAATAATAATAATAATATTAATAATAATAATCCACTGAATTTCATGCTTATAGCTTTGATTCTGTTGCATCATAAGGTTCTGACGAACATTTCATGAGAAAACATGGACATTTCATGACTAACCAACTAGGGGTCTTACACATATCCAATCAACACATTTTAGCACAGTCTGGAAAATGCAAGAGTTGCTGGGTGCCACACAATACATTTGTGTTGGAAAGGAATTAAGTTAACTTATTAGTTTTTACAAAATTAAGTGGATTAAACAGAAAACAATTAAGTTGTCCCCACAAAAACATTTAAGAGTTGTGTTGTTTCAGCTCATTTTACTTTATACACTCTCCGTATTTTGTGTCCAACAAGTTTTTCCATTTATTTAATTGCATTATGGGATGTTGATCACTGCTCTAAATAGAGAAATAAGACTGCGAAATGGCAAAAAAGTGCTTACAGTTTATTACAAGGTTTCTGTAGCGTAACATACAACACTAACTCACACAATATATCACTGCAAACAATTAGAAATGTCAATAAAAGTCCCTTTTTCAAACTTTTCAAGGTTCAAAGTTGTTGAAAGAAAGATCAAGCTCCCATAATGCAATTCAAAAACAGAAAAAAACAGGGAAAAAATTAAAACATGAATCACAAAATATGTAAAACTGCTAATTTACAGATATTTTTACAGTGTAGTTTGAACAAGCAGCACAAATCTCTGTTTTTTGAATGCATGTTTTCTTCAACTAAACCTCACAACTCACTTTTACAGCGACTTTAGACTTCATGCAAGTTGATAATAATCCAGTGAATTGTATGCCTACAGCTTTGATTCTACTTTGATAAGTTTCTGACGAACATTTCGTGAGAAAACATGAACATTTCATGACTAACTAACTAGGGGGTCTTACACAAATTCAATCAACACATTTTAGCACAGTCTGGAAAATGCAAGAGTTGCATATAAAATGGGAACCAAATAACAAGCACAACCATTAACACAATAGTTCACCCCAAAAAATGCTTGTAAATTAAACCCAAGACAATATATTCTGAGAAAAGCAGTAGTAGAAGCACAAATAAAACACTAGAGAAGTCAATGGCTCTTTTTTACAGCATTCCTCAGTATATCCTCCAGAAAAAATCAACTCAAACAGGTTTAGAACGAGTGACGTTTATATGAGAGTTTTTATTTCTCTCCCTTTAAAATGAAATGACACATATTGGAAGCACCCTCATGAAAACGTTTGCTTTCTCACATGCATTCTACAAACCTAAAAATCACATGCTAGATGTGGGAACTGGCCACGAAAGGTTCAAAAACGCAATCTTCTTTCGCTTCCACCCACATGCGAGTCTGTGTTTTGGAAATGAAAGATGCTGTGGAAGCGTTTGGTGGCTGCATTCACGTCGCATTAAATATGACTTGAACTGTCAGCGGCTGCAGGTGAGCACATCAATAACCTGAACCAGGTGTGACCTAGACTAACTCCTGAAACAAAGAAAAACTCGGATGTGCAAATGTGTGCGATTCGTATATTGAGCCGAGAGGATTCATGAGAAATAACACAAGGCTGCGGCTGCGCTGCGTCCGCTGTAGTCAAACAGACTTTTTAGCGATTGATTCATAATGACAGATGGATTTAGACTGGTTAACTCGAAGCAGATTAAACAATGACAACTAAAAGACTTGTATGAATGCACACTGAAAGAAATCTGTCATTTGAAATAGGACTTTTTTTTTAAAACAGACTGGCACAGTGGCTCAATGGTTAGCCTCGCAGCAAAAAGGTCACTGGTTTGAGTCTGATTTCTGTGAGGAGCTTGCATGTTCTTTCCCTGTTGGCGTGGGCTTCACCATGGTCCAAATACATGCGATATAGGTGCATAGTGTATGAGTGTGTGGGTTAATGTGAGACTGTATGGGGGTTTCCCAGTACAGGGTTGCGGCTGGCAGGGCATCCGCTGTGTATGTACATATACTAGAACAGTTTGTGGTTTATTTCACTGTGCCGACCCTTGATAAATAAGGGACTAAACCGAAGGAAAGTGAATGAATGAATGAATTTTTTAAACAAAAGCCTCTGCTATACCATAATAAGACAACCCCGACTCCTCCACGTAGCCAAAAAATATAGATTTTTGCTGCTTGTTCAAACTATTTATTTAAAAGGAGTTGAAACAACAAACCTTGATGTTTTTAAGGAACAACTTAATTGTTTTATGTTCAATCCACTTATATTTGTTAAGCTAACTTAATCGATTTGTGTTGGGACGACATGAAAGTATTGTGTGAAACCCAGCATTTTTTACATTGCATTAAAAATGTTTAATATTTACCCTGTAGAAAACGCTCCATACAATTCCTTTATGTTGTCCCAGCACAAATCGATTAAGTTATCTTATTTGTTTTTACTAATTTAGTGGATTGAACATAAAACAATTGAGTTGTCCCTCAAAAAACATTTTGAATAGTGCTGTTTCATTCATTCATTCATTTTCTTTTCGGCTTAGTCCCGTTATTAATCTGGGGTCGCCACAGCGGAATGAACCGCCTGTTTCAACTCATTGTAATTAAGTAGTTTAAACAAGTTTAAAAGTCCCTTTTTGAGCGTAGATAAGCAATTAATCAATGTGCTTCTCAGTCTTGAATCTTAATAGTGCTGCACAGAATATCAAAAGATTTATCGTTATCACGATATTGGTGAGTTTATGCAATATCAGTGTCACAGGAGAGTGCAATCATTTAAATATATTTTAGAGCCCACACATTTGTGTGTTGCATCATGTATAGATTGTTTATCCAAATCTGGCCAATCAGATGTGGTCTTTACGATCTTCATCCCGCCTCTCCAGTATAGTGTTGTTAGCTGAACCTAAAAATAAACACTAATGCTGGGAGACAATAGAGAAGAAAACTGACAACAGCCAAGAAGAATCAGAATTTCCACCAAGGTTATTAGTCATTCGTGGTATTTTAAAGTCTGAAGGTTTACACCTAATTTAATATAATATATATATATATATATATATATATATATATATATATATATATATATATATATATATATATATATATATATATATATTTATATATATATATATATATATATATATATATATATATATATATATATATATTTATATATATATATATATATATATATATATATATATATATATATATATTTATATATATATATATATATATATATATATATATATATATATATATATATATTAAATATATATATATATATATGTATATATATATATATATATTAAATATATATATATATATATATATATATATATATATATATATATTAAATATATATATATATATATATATATATATATATATATATATATATATATATTTATATATATATATATATATATATATATATATATATATATATATATATATATATATATATATATATATATATATATATATATATATATATATATATATATATATTGTTTTGTTTTTTTTGTTTTTTTGTTTTTGTTTTTTAATTACTTAGCTCAGAAAAATATAAGTTGCCTGTTTATTTTGTACACTAAAAAAAAATTCTGGGTTCCACACAATTGCTTCATGTTGTCCCAACAGAATTGTATTTTATTTTTTTACAAATTAAGTGGATTGAACAAAACAATTAAGTTGTCCCTCAAAAAAGCATTTAAAATTGTGCGATTTCAACTCATTTTAAACAAGTCGTTTAAAGGAGTATCAAAAGTCAGTTTTTGTGTGTAGATGAGCAATAAATCAATCAATGTGTTTCTTAGTCTAGAATCTTAATAGTGCTGCACAATAATTGAAAAATCTATCCTTATCACGATAATACTACAGTACACGCAAAATCGATATCGCAAAGAAAGTGTGATAAATAAATATATTATGTGTCACGCATTTGAGGGCTGCTTGCATAGATGGTTTATCTAAATCTGACCAATCAGATAAAGCCTTAACAATTTTCATCCCGCCCCTCTAGTATAGCGCTGTTAGCTAAACCTAGAGCTGAAAGTAAACACTAATGCTGGGAGACAAAAGAGAAGACAACTGACAACAGCCAAGAAGAATCAGATTTTCTGCTGAGGTTTTCAGTCATTCGTGATGTGTGAAAGTCTAAATGTTTACACCTTGATATATAGATTATTTTTAATTTACTTTTCTCAGAAAAATATATGTTGTCTGTTTATTAAGTAGTACACTGTAAAAAAACGTTGTGCTGGGTTCCACACAATTTCTGTTGCATGCTGTCCCAACACAAATCAATTAGGTTAACTTAACAAATGTACTGTAAGTGGACTGAACATAAAACAATTAAGTTGCCCCTAAAAACATTTGGAATTGTGCTGCTTCAACTCATTTATATAAGTAGTTCAAACAAGTATCAAAAGTCCCTTTTAAGTGTAGATGAGCAATCAATCAGTGTGCTTCTCAGTCTTGAATCTTAATAGTGCTGCACAAAATATTGAAAAATGTATCTTTATCACAATAATACAGGTAGTACAGTATATGCAATATCGATATCGCAGAGAAATGCAATAAGTTAAATATATTTTTTGTACACTGTAAAAAAATGATATGATCAATTAGTCATGACAGCATGCCTTTAGTTCAAAGTAACTTGTTTAACTAAGTTGAGAATCAGAAAGAGCTTTATTGCTAGGTATGTTCACACATACGAGGAATTTATTTTCGTGACAGAGCTTCTACAATGCAACAGAAATACAGAGACAGGACAAAAAACAGATCTAAAAATAGAAGTAAGTAGTGAAATATACAAACTGACAAGTGTATGTAGAGCTATATTACTATATACAACACTACATGTGCAGCTGTTATGTGCAAATTGGCTTGTAAAGTGTGTTGTTAAATAAGTGTATAAAAAGTGTAGTGATGTTTGTTTCATAATTATTATCATTAAGTGTTCATGAAATGGATTGGAGGGAAGAAACTGTTTCTGTGTCGGCTGTTCTGGTGCTTTGTAGTTAATCATGTTCTAACTTAATTTGATAAGTTACGCAAGCTGTTTTAAGTCAGTTTAACATAATATAAGTTCAATGGACTCATACGGTTAATTTGATTCAGCTTAAAAATTTAAGGCAACTGGGATTTTTTAACAGTCTAGGTTGAATCTGACCAAACAGATGAGGCCTTTACTAGGTGCTGTTAGCTGAACCTAGAGCTGAAAGTAAACACTAATGCTGGGAGACAAAAGAGAAGACAACTGGCAACAGCCAATAAGAATCAGAGGTGTTCAGTCATTTGTGGTGTTTTAAAGTCTAAATGTTTATCCCTGGATGTCATTTATTTATTTATTTAGCTCAGAAAAATATATGTTGTCTGTTTATTTAGTACACTGTAAAAAAAAATATGCATGTTGTTCCAAAACAAATCGATTAAGTTAACTTAATTGTTTTTACAAATTTAAGTTCATTGAACATAAAGCGATTAAGTTGTCGCAAAAAAATATCAAGAATTGAGTTGATTAAGCTCATTTTAAATATGCACTTTGACCAAGTAGCAAAAATCCTTGAGTGTGTGATCATAACAAATAAATATTCCTTTAAAATGCTGAAAATAACATCTTGTGAGTTAGTTATATTGTAAGAATTATCAATCACAACACTCATCAACAAATATCGCATATATATATATATATATATATATATATATATATATATATATATATATATATATATATATATATATATATTTATCCCCACTATTGTGTAGTTCTACACCTTAACATTTCATCTCCTCAATCTGGTGACTCGTCCGAGCAGCTCTCTGATTTATCACCCCAGCAGAAATATTCTGAGCACAGTCCAGACAATAACCATCTGATATTTGTCCAGATGAGCTCTCCCTGAAAACATGTTTGCTCTGCCTGTCCATGAACAGGTTCACAGTTTGGATAACCTCAATATGGACCCGACGCGTGCTGTCGTCGCTCTGCATTCAGGATAAACTAAAAACATGAGAGAGACCCTCCAACAACAGCCTACATGAGGAGCCCTTCTTTGGAAAGGCTTGAATAACAATCGGCCACACACACACACACACACACACACACACACACACACACACACACACAGACAGATCTGATTCCTCTCCGGCTTGGCTTGGCATGCTCTTGTCATTTCTTATGTTACAGAACATCAATCATAAGGCTGAGTCTGTGCCCTTGCGCTGGCCGAGGCTGATTTACAAACATTAGCAGGGAATGCAATTACACAGTCCGAGAAGCGCGAGCAGTCAGCGAGCGTTCTGGTTTTGACGCGTCGGAAAGCGGTGTGAATGGAGCGTACATACTGGCTGGAATGAAACCGGAGCATAGTTATCATGTCCAGCAATATTAAACATGAACATATAAACAAGAGCAAGATTATATTTGGCAATTTACATATTCCAAAAATGACAGCCCTTTGTATTAACATGCCTATATTGTCGATATGCATTATCTATCTATTTGTGAATATAGGTTGATAATGCATATATATATATATATATATATATATATATATATATATATATATATATATATATATATATATATATATGTGTGTAAACAAATGTATACATACAAATGCATACATACACATCTATCTATCTATTTATCAATCTATTATCAATGTGTATACCTATACATTTACATAATACATATATAAATACAAAAGTATCTAAAAATATATGAAAATATATCTAATATATATGAAATGTCTACTAAATATTTTAAATGTATGACTGAAAACATTGTTATGAAACATAGAAAACAATCCTTTTTACACAAGATAGGGCAAAATCCAGCATATATTAGTACACTATTGTAATTAAAGTTTTTCAAAAACATATTGAAATCAATGTGAATACAGACATTACATTTTCAACATCCTGCCTTACATGTTTAACATTACAATGTTTAAGATTTCGCTCTCGGAGATTCCTATTTGACATTGACCCTGACGCCGTCTGTGAAAACAAAGTCGATACATGCTAGCACTGATTCGTCAAACCCACACAAACACCACGAGCCGGTTTACAACTTGACAAAAATGAAGTTTATCCCAACTGTACATCGAATGAGCACTTGGATATTAAGATACAACATATTGTTCCACTATTAATGATTACAACGTGCACAGCCTGCCAAGACCACATGCAGAGAATAACACAACAACATAGGAGTATATTCAAGTAAACACGCATACATTAACCTCGCATTCAATAACACCAGTATTCCCTATTAAGTCTTGCTGTAATAAATACAGACGTCAATATTAAAACCATAAACTTTCCAGTACAGAAACTCTGAAGGAATTGGTATCCGCGTCATAATTACACTAAAGCTCACTGATAAAGTCAAAACGCGAGAAACATATACACATAATCAACGTTAAATGGGGTAAAATACACGAGCTGTTTGTTTGATAAAGTCTGAGGTGAATCACAAACCGGCACTTTACAGCATGAGCCGCGCGCGCGCCGCCGTTCACTATTTCTATTAGAATAAAACACATTAGCCTGATAAAAAGTTAAAGTCCACAAGTCGGAGAGGCATTAAAAGTTTCCGTTTCCAGCAAAGCTGGTGGAATAAGCGTTAAAATAGCGTTGAATGTGATGTTAAAGCGCGTTAGTGTGCGCGAGGCTACTAGCGCTGCTCTTGCGCGCTCCTGATCAATGATTGAACCGAACAAAAGGCAGAAGAGGATCAATTACTAATAACTATCAATGCAACACCACCATCCCGTCCCTATAAAGTCGCCAAAACACAAAACGCACGAAATGCAAGGTGCACAACAGCATACGGCATCGCATCGTGTGAAAAAGGTGAGAAATAAGACCAACCTGAAGCCGCCGGAGATCAAATTTCTTCCAATATTGAAACATCGATCCCACATCGGCGGCCATCTTGAGCACAATATTCAAGAGCGGCTACAATAAATATATGGGCTGGATTCCCCCCGTTAAACAGCGTTGACGATTACACTCCACATGGGAAAAAAAATGTTAGGAAAATAACAGTTGTGGGAAACTAGATGGGACGCGCAGCGCGCCGGAGCCGGAGGATGCGATATGAACAAGAATATAGATGCATATATAGATGCATTAGTGCAGCTCCCGGGATTGCACTTGATTTTGGGTTTGGTAAAGTTATCAATACTGACGTAACGGGTTGATCAATAACGTCTGGGAAGTGGAAGGAGAACAACGAGCAGCCAATGCGCATCGCCAGATGTTTGATGCGTAAAACGCCGAAATCATTACATATCATTAATAAGAGCCATATATAATGAGATTTTGCAACTTTAGCTCAATAACGCGTTATGCATGCAAGAAATGCAGAGAAAGTGGCATGCGAATGGAATAAACACCAAACGCGTGAATGCGTAGTTAATTTATTTAGTGTCCTTGTAAATAATCAAGATTAAAGCTTGATTAAATAATGCTAAATTAAAAGCATAAAAGTGCTATTGAGCTATTCAAATATGTTAGCAGATCCCAACTGTGATATAACAAACAAAACAACTGCTAAACAGTATGCTCGAGAATGCGTAAAAGGTGCACGTCTAGTTAGTTTTTGTGTGAGATAAATAAAGAGATCCACGCCGCTGTAATGTGTGGAATTTCAACAAATGCCAGGAATGTTTGTTAGTTCTTTATCTTGAACACGCAGAGGTTGTTTGCTGAAGGTGTTTTCTCTTAAAGAAGCTCTAAATGTAAGCGCTCTTGCATTCCTAGACGGAAAATAAAAAGACATAAATGTTATGGGATTGTGCGATCAATGCATGATTTGAAATTCTGAATGGACAGCTGTGGTTAAACGCTAACACGTGCTCCCTCTTGTGGACTGTGCTGGACTGAGCAGAGAGCCTTTACAATAACCCATATTTTATGGCATCCCTAGGTGTTTATGTGCCGCACATATTGTCCAAATTGATCATTATTATATTCGTGTAGCTTACCTTATAATCTGACATCGCTAGCTGTAAATGTATTGTCCAAATTACATCTTTAAAAATGGGGTTTGGTCATTATAATATTGGTGTAAATGCTAAATATGACACACTTTTCTAAAATTAGTAGCTGTAAATGTACAGCACATATTGTCCAAATATCATCTTTAACAATGAGGTTTGATTATTGTAATATTGGCATAAATTACCTTAAATATTACCTACACTGGTTAAAAACTACACAAATTGGGGTTTTTTTTAACCCTACTGCTGGGTAAATATGGGGCAGAACACATCAGGGGTTAAATTAACTCAAGTATTTTGGTTATTATTTTTAACCCTATAAATTAGTTTTTTTTTTTTACCCAATAATTAGTTATTTTTCTTAAATATTAGGTTAATTTAATCCAAAAAATGCCTACGAAAGACCCAGCAATTGTGTTGTTTTGACTCGGCATCACTGAAGCATGATGGGGGATGTGCAGCTTTGATTACAGGTGTACAAAAGGTAGTAAAAAATTATTCAAATCAGAATGGTCTGACTAAGGGCTGAATCTCATTTTAATCATCTGAAAACGCAAGGAAT